>NC_090871.1:61745709-61755709 GCF_036669935.1 Montipora foliosa | reverse complement strand
ATAATCTTATACAACCCGCAAATAGCAAAGCTAATCGGGGCGGATTGTATAATTTACAATAAAATTACATCAATGTTTAATAAATAAATAAATAAATAAATAAATAATAATAATAATAGAAATAGATATACACATATATTCACAGATAGCTAGAATTTACATAGAAGAGCAAGAACTATAATAATACACATAACATAAGAAATGAATAATAAGAGCTACTAGAGCTTAATTAATGATAATTAGTAATTTTTAACATTAACGTAGACACATCAACATAATCATCCTCATTACCAAGTACCGCAAGCAAAAATTGATGAAGTTTATTTTTGAAGGGTTTTTTCCTAAGTTTACGCAGTTCAGGCTTCAGGCAATTCCACAGCTTAGCTCCGAAAATGGAAAACGAATTAAGTTGAAGTCTTAGTCTTGATTTATTAACGTATAAATTACCAGTGGCTTGTTAAGTAGAGTATTAAACTGACTATTGTCATTGTGAAAATGAATTATTTTATTCTCAGGTTTGAAAGAAGCTTTACCCTGGTCCCAGAGGTCGTCTTCTTCTTCTTCTTCTTCTTCTTCTTCTTCTTCTTCTTCTTCTTCTTCTTCTTCTCCTTCTCCTTCTCCTTCTCCTTCTCCTTCTCCTTCTCCTTCTCCTTCTCCTTCTCCTTCTCCTTCTCCTTCTCCTTCTCCTTCTCCTTCTCCTTCTCCTTCTCCTTCTCCTTCTCCTTCTCCTCCTCCTTCTCCTTCTCCTTCTCCTTCTCCTTCTCCTTCTCCTTCTCCTTCTCCTTCTCCTTCTCCTTCTCCTTCTCCTTCTCCTTCTCCTTCTCCTTCTCCTTCTCCTTCTCCTTCTTCTTCTTCTCCTTCTTCTTCTCCTTCTCCTTCTCCTTGTCCTTCTCCTTCTCCTCCTCCTCGGATGAAATTTAGCCTCAAAGGAACAACAACAAACTGTGAAAACTCCCTGCAAATCTCATCTGGCAGATGCTATCTGTCAAATGCTTCAAAATCATACAATGTAACCAAAAAACTACATGATCACAATCATGCTATCACATGCTTGTCAGCCATAAATGTAACAAATACCGGAATCCCCACCTTCCCCTCAGTTGTTTCAATCACGCCAACCAATCAAATTTGAATTGCGTTGATGTTTAAAATATCGACCAATCAGAATTGACATTCATAAACTGGACTGTAAACATGTCTTGGAAGTGAGATTCGTAGGGACCAAAACAAGAGGTGTTTCTTCTCTCACTGCTTTGCCATTCGTTGTTGCTGCTTTGTGGCCAAATTTTATCCCAGAAGAAGAAGAAAAAGAAAAAAAAACCTCTGGGACCAGGGTAAATAATCTGTGTGGTTAATTTAGTTTAATTTAGGGAAAAATTTCTCTGAGTGAAGTAGCCAACACTGCCTAGCATATTTTGAACTGAAATTTCCCAAAAGTGTTTGGTCAAAAGAATTAAAAATGTTGTTGTTGAACCCAATACATCATGGCTGTTGGTTCTCTGTTGACTATGTCCGTTATTGTCCATAGAAAAAGAAGCAACATAAGAAGAAATTGCAGTTGAAATACACTGTCGACTGCACTCATCCAGTTGAAGATGGCATCATGGATGTTGCCAACTTTGTAAGTAATGATCAAACATTGTTTTTCTTCACTGTGACTCACTTTCAATGTGAGAACTACGGATGCTTTCCTTCTGATATAACTGACCCGCCAGACCAAGCATTTGGAATGATTAACTCTAAATAAACACACTTCAGGATGATATATACTCTTCCAGAAGTATGCAAGGGATTATCATACAAAAGTTCCTACAAATTGTTGCATTTTCTTTGCAATTTGACGGGTTTGGCTGGCCAGTTCTAACAAAAGGAAGCAAAGTGCCCTAAGCTAAACTGCAGAATAACCTGCCCTTGTTGTGCTTTTGAAAAAGGCTCATGATCTGTTGCATTCTACAAGCATTACCGTAAAGACTTGTGTATAAGCCGCACCCCTAACTTTCAAGCATGATTTTGGAAAAAATAACAACTCCAAAAAAGCACTCTTGTATAAAAAGTTGGTTGTTTGTTCGCACGAAATCTAATGTTGTGTATTTTCAACGACATTAATAACTCTAAAAATACCTTTTAAAAGCTTCTTTTTAATCAATTTCCCTATTCCCCTGTGACTGACAAAAGTTGTCTTCATTGCAAAAGCCCACAGTTGAAATGAAAACAATAAAATTTGCATGCAAAAAGCGCTGGAGAACGATGCAAAACTTTGCTTAGTAACTACGCAGTAATTTAACGAGGGAAGTCTGGACATGGAAACGTTGGCTTTCGGATCAGCTGTGTGTGGATATCATGTTTATCAAGACGTATGGAAGCCATCGATCAGAGAAGAATACATTGAAACAGTCGGCCATTTGCCTTGCGAGTTCTCCCAAATGCACGTAGTGGAGAAATCAGTGTGTAGGTGATCGGTCGTAAATGGCATTGTAAGCAGCTGTGCGAAGGAAAGGAGATTCCATGCCAGTTAGAGTTTAACTGCGCAAACAAAGTGCAAGTGAAACGCTTGAAAGAACAACTTGCGAGCAAGTTTCGGGTTTAGAAACTGAAGATGCAAACAAAAGTCTTCTTTTGGAGCCACCACTTCTAACCACCAAAAGCAGTGATCAACAAGGGGTTTCATGTTTAACAACAGCTAGATTCACTCAAAAACTATGTCCCCATTAATCTTAAGTTACTGAAGGTTTTCAGTTCAATAGGCCATTTCCAAGTTCATGTCTGCCTCCTCTTCAAAGCGAGTCTAAGTTTTCATTCATATGGAAAGTAGAACTAATTACCATCACAAAAACTTCGCACTTAAACTCGCTTTGAAGAGGAGGCAGACACTAACTCTGAAATGGCCTATTTGTGACCCCTACAAGCAAATTTACTCCCTCTGAAAGCAATGGTCTTGTGTATAAGCCGCACCTGTGATTTTTGCCCCAAAACTTAAGCAAAAAGGTGCGGCTTATACACAAGTCTTTACGGTACGTCTTTAGGAAGACAATTTTATTCGGGTTAGAAAAGTTTTGGGACAAGCATGTTAAGATCTTTGGTAACTACAATACGTGTATATGCAACATAAGCAGCAGGGACAGGTTTTTCATTAATTTTTATCTGAAATTTGGTTAATTTAGAAGTAGCACTGCCTAAACATAAGACTATTAATAATTATTGATAAGTCTTGCTGCCTGTGCAATGTTGTGGGCAGAATACTAGACACTTAATGACTGGTCCCGAGGGAAACAGTTCATTTTGTTTCCCGAGAATCTCAATGTTTCCCCGAGGCGCAGCCGAGGGAAATGTTGAGATTCGAGGGAAACAAAATGAACTGTTTCCCGAGGGACCAGTCATTAAGTGATTTGTTATATAGGGAAACAAATGGGTCAAACATTTTGAAAGAAGAGGGAAGATTCTAGCGACTACATCAGGCCACCTTCAACTGCACGCTCTGATCACGTGCAACAGCGGTCAACATTGCGCGGGTAACAGTGAACTGTTCCCCGTTTGACGTCATAGTTTTCGCAATGTTGCTCGCTCATGGCATTTGGCGGTAAACAGTTTCATTGTTAAATGCCATGTGACCATGAACTAGCCAATGAATGAGCGCACTGTAGTGGGAAAAACTCCAGCTATATAACAATGTACTTTGTATGTGGTCATCCAGAACCAAAGAAGAAATAGTTGTCAACATGTGTCCCACAATATTTTTATAATAATTATTGGGCACTATGGAAATGTTGTAATTTTTTATTATCATGATGTGATGTCATTGTTGTAATGGCTTTATCTTATCCCTGGGAATTTTCCAACAATACATCGAGAGGTGTGTATGTGTTTTATTGTCCTACTTTCTCAATTATTGTCTTAAATTTAAGAGACGAACTTGCCTGATCATTGTATTATGCTTAGGGTTATCTTCCCTAAGTACCAAATGATTTTACTTCTCGTAGGAACAATTTCTCCACGAGAGAATAAAAGTGGGTGGAAAGACCAACAATTTTGGCAAAGATGTGTCTATTGAGCGGCAGAAGAATAAGATCACTGTCAATTCAGACATTCCGTTCTCTAAGAGGTGAGCCTGCAGTAAATATGACTTAAATGAAGTGTGAAAATGAGCTTTATAGTGTATTTTACATTGACTGCAAAATTCTTGCATGCTCATTGGTTAATTTTCATTGTCAATAAGTGGACAGACGCACAAATTTATAATTTATGCGAGGATGACTTGATATTGCTTGCGTCAGATTGAAGTTTCTCACATTTTTGTCTCGCGTTCTTCTCGTGTTTTGACTTAATTTTGACCCCTCTGCCTTTTTATTATTGTAAAAACAAATTGATGTCAGTTTTTCATGCGTCTGTCCTGTTATTGATCATGAATTTCATCATAACATTGTCAAAGTAGTCTGCGGATCCACTTGCGGCCTATCGCCTCGTGGATCCACAGCTACTTTGACAATGTTATGACAAAATTCATGATCAATAACAGGACAGATGCATGAAAAACTGTAATCAATTTGTTAAATGGTCAATGAAATGAAATAAAAAGATCAG
The DNA here is from genome assembly GCF_036669935.1 of Montipora foliosa. NCBI lineage: Eukaryota > Metazoa > Cnidaria > Anthozoa > Scleractinia > Acroporidae > Montipora > Montipora foliosa. Next base: position 61,751,131 of record NC_090871.1, on the reverse strand, counting down.
GTCCAGCTGTTTTGTTTTTGGGATACAACTCCTTCCAGAACTAGGATTGATTGTTTAAATAAGAGGTTGAACTCATTGCAATCTCGTACCCAGAGTCCTCGGGCTTTTTGGCCAGCGGGTGAGCACCTGGAGAGACTCTGGGATAATCGATTTGAACTATATTTTTGATTGGCCGCTTGCGTAACAATGGCAGTCCGACAGGAAGTCGGTAAGTAATTCAGAAGCCCCAGAATTTGGAGGGAGATTCAAAATCTAAAACAAGTTTCAGTACTGATTGATTTTTTCTACCTCAGAAATATATAAATCACAAAAATAATAAAACGACGAGGTTTCAATTATGTCATATACTGCACGGGAATTTTCCTACGCTGCTAAAACTGCTAAAAAGTGATTACTGTTGCTGTTGCAAAAGTACCGTGGGAAAACATTACATCAGTCTCTTTGAGGAGAAATCCGTGGAATGAGGTCTTGTCGAAGCCATTCAGAATTACGGAAACATCAAATTGTAGAAGAAGAGGACATTTGTGTCGTTTCCACAAAAAAAAATTGTCGATCGTGTTGCTTGCACGATGGCATTCTCATTGCATTCTGTACGGTGGAATGTACGCTGAAACACCAAAAATACACTCACCGAAAGCGTCAGAGGTTTCATCTTCACTTGCTCTTACAGCAAGCCAATGATCATTTCTCCAGTTTCTTTGTGTGTAAGGCTAAAATTGTTTCTCAAACACTTTCAACCAGCCATTTCTACTGTTAACGGTTTTCTCTTTTCTGCTTCCGTTTAAACTCAACCATACGTCATTAGACCGGAACCCACGTTTTCTGGGAAAATGGAGTCGATTATCCCAGAGTCTCTCCGGGCGCTCACCCACTGGCCAAAAAGCCCGAGGACTCTGGGTACCAGATTGAACTCATTGCTAAACAGGTTTAAACTCATTGCACATGTACAGTAAAATTATTGTATGTTTTGGGCTTCTTCAGCTTGGCATCGACCCTGCTTCAAACAACCTGCAACGAGGTTTTATTTTTTAAATATTTAAAGTGCACCTTATTAAGAAATTAAGTTTAGTATGTTTTTGTGTATGGATAAATTTACAGGCAGTGTTGTTAAGACATTTCCCCTTTTTTTGACTGGTTGTGGGGGCACATGGTTGCTGTCACATTTGCGTGCCTAAAGTTAAGCCATTTTTGGCTGCAATGTTTAAATTATTTTCATCTCCTTTTCCCCTCCACACAAGTGAATACTGATAGTGCCAAGTTTTTGCAAGGTCTAGTAATTGCTTTACAACGAGGTGATTCTCAGTTTTGTATTTACCTGATTTGCTATTCACCTCTATGAAGACGTTAAATGAAAGGCTTCTGTAAGAGGAATATTTTAGGTAACCTAGGTGTGGGTGGATAAGGAACATGTCCACAAAACTGCTGGATATCTCCTTTTGATAAATATTATGGGTTGACCAAGCGTGGGGTCAAGATGGCTGGATATTAGCCAAGTTCTTTTTTTGCTTGTTTATGGACTGAGATGCATAACAACGCAAAAAAACGAACGAGGACAAAGTCCAGCCATCTTGACCACACAAGCTTGGTCAGTAACCCATATATCTAGCCATGTCAACTCAGTTCATTGCCCATTGCCTTGCAGAAAAAGTAAATTAATCTAACATTGGTCATTAAAAATTAATAAGAATCATTAACATTATTATTCCATGAACCCGCATTGGATACAAGATGGTAAAAATTAATGGCCAATGAGGTGCATAGTGCCAAGTTGGCCATTTCTAATCTTGTATCCAACAAGGGTGAATGGAATAATTGTTTAATGAAATTTTCAACCTTCTGTTTTGCTAAATTTTATTTACGTTTAAGAAACGACCGGAAAGTGATGTGACTTCAGGGAGCCAAAAATTTTATGCTGAGCGACATTTGCCACATTCATTTCCATATAATGTAAAACGCAGGTATAATAGCTGGTAACCGAGATCCAGTGAACCAATGAGAAAGCTAGAATTGTATTATCCGAGGTTGAAAATTTAATAATTCTTATTATTAAAAACTGGATCATTGGCTAATGCAATTCGAGAGTTTTGATTGGCTAAGCTATCATGGGTTATGAGCCATTATACCATGATCTACAAACACGGCAAGCATATGCGTGATTTTTTGGGGTTTTTTATTTTTATTGTAGTCTAGTTTTCTATATTTTGGGGGCGTTTTTAATAAAACAATTATTCCACTCGCGCTTGTTGGATATGAGATGATTTTTGCCAACTCGGTGCTACGCGCCTCGTTGGCTATCTATCATCTCATATCCAACGTGCGCTCATGGAATAATTATTAAATATAATTTATACTAAAACACTAGCCACCTCCACTTTGGTGAAAGTTGTTGATTAATTATCACCAACAAGAAGGAACCCTAGCTTTTCCTCTCTTAATACTACAGTAGTAATAGTGCTCATGCTAGCCTGTTTTAGCTGTACACACCAAGTAAAGACATTGGAAATTAGGGACATTTTCTGAATCATATTTCCTTCATTCCATTGCAGGTATCTGAAGTATCTTTCCAAGAAGTACCTTAAGAAAAACAACTTGCGAGATTGGCTGCGTGTGGTATCCTCGGATAAGACAACTTATGAGCTGCGTTACTTCCAGATTCATAATGAAGACGAGGATGAAGAGGGAGATGACGAATCCTAATCTGAGTCAAACTTGTAACCCTGCACTGGTATCTCCAATAAACAAACCGTGTTGTTGTGGGACGGCTTGTCATGGTCTAATGTTTAGTCTTAATTTTTTTGAGGTTGATCCTTAAATTTTAAAGATGAGGAATTGAAACACAGGAAGGGGTTTATCAACTGGCAGGGTTCGTGCTTCTCCTCGAAAAGCCCTGGAATTTAATTTTGGACTTCAAGGGCGCTTGAAAAGCCCTTGAAGAAAAGGATTTTGTGGGAAACTGCTCGAAAACTCCTTGAATTTTTTCTTGGGTGAAAATTGCATCATGCTAAGTTAAGAGACATTTTAAAAATTGAGCCCAAATTTGACTAAAATTTTAATGTTGGGGAAAGATTAAATGCAAAAGTTAAAATGCCCTTTCATGGACTTGCACGGGCAAAAATCGAAACTTGAATTTTTGCTTGGGTGAAAATTGCATCATGCTAAGTTAAAGAGACATTTCAAAAATTGAGCCCAGATTTGACTAAATGTTGAGGAAAGATTAAATACAAAAGTTGAAATTCCCGTGCGTGGACTTAACTTTCAGGATGTGGGAAAGAATATCAAGGTGGGCCTGCAAAGAAAACACTGAGACACGTATGGTGTAGAAATCGTCTTGCAAATTCTCCTTGAATGCTCCAGGAGTTATATAATACAGCACGAACCCTGATTGGGTTAATATATAAAACCAACGCCGTAGAGAAAATTGAAAGCTGGCCATTACTTAATTTCTTTTAAAATTCCCTCGCAGCTACTTTTAAAGCGAGTCTGTGCTTTAGTAATGTTGTATTCTTCTTGAGGGTGGGGTTGATTGGTTGTCTCCTGGACGCCCAGACTTTTTCAGATTGTGAAATTCGAGTCATACTTTGGAAATTTTCAAGAAGGATCCTCGCCGTATGCTTGTTTTCCACTAAAGTCTTTTCATTAAATTTTCACGTTGCCTCGCAGGGAGCGGCAAGTAGGTGCCGCTTACAAAAATACAGTAAATTAAATATGCAGGTTTTTGATGCGTTTCCATCGCTGACTTGTTCTATTTTGTAGAAAGAGGATGAAATGGCCCAGTAGATGCCAGTTTTTATTTGATTTTAAAATGATCAGAGTTAAGATAGTCTCCGACACTTTTGTGCTCTTTGAAGAAAGGGAAGCCAGGAAATTAAGAATCTGGCAAAGGGGATCGCGCTTATAATGCGGGCTGGATTCAACAAACGAGAACAACACGCTCTTTGCAAAACAGCTATTTTCATGAATTTAATTCAGTTTTCTTCAAGAGTTCACAGTGTTTTAAAGTACTTACGAAAATTAACGCTAAGGCTAACAGCATTGAGAAAATTTATGTTAAACTCGTTACAGAACATTACGTTTCTGAGAACACATTTTCAATTCTTCAGATCGATCTAAAAGCGAACTGCAACGTTTTAAAGGAATTGTAACTGAAAAGATATTGAATATAAGAAAATTTGTAAGCTCTGCGCATGCTAAAATTAGAGGAAATTGCATTACGGTAAACATTAATTTAATCTGTAATAGTTGAGTTCAGTCATCACCTGAAAAAGAAGAGAACAAGACTCATTTTCAGTTCAGTAACCAAGATCATCTCGATATCCTTTGTCTTCACATGACGTCATAGTTGCCATTTTAAGGAAAGTCGCCCATGCGCATGGGCCCGCTGACGTAATGGAATCGTCGTTAATTCGTTAGCTCCCTATCGCCCCAGCGACGGCGACAATCTTAGTATCCCAAGCAAATTTACACTTCCATTCTCATGCAAAGCCGTATTGTTTCGGCAACAACATACAAGTTTAGTAAGTTTTGAAAGGTCACCGTATTTCAAAATTAATTTCCAAGCAAATCAAAAACGTTGTAAATCCGAACTAATCGCTTGCCGCGCTGTAGACCAAGCATGGGATTTGTGCGCTATCGGTTTCGGGATTTAGCATGCAGTCTTTTCCTTGGAGGATAACAAACATTCTAGGAAGTGAACGAAAAGTGGATGAAACGGGTGACATGGTCCATCCTTTGGCACGTCACGAAATGCATCAACGTTTCAGAAGGGTTGCGTTACAGGCAAAAGAGGGTCTTCACACGTGGATTTTCTATTCTTCCCCAGCGTCATCCTTACCCGTTGGTCGACTCACTAAGGGCCATTCCAGAGTAGCTACGAATATATAATTAACTTTCTAGTCCCCCAATAACTGCTGTGATCGTCGTTTCTCACTTATTACTTTGGTCGTTTCTTGAAAGTCCTGTAACTATTTGCGTTTAAATTGTGCCGTAAAATACCTCTGTAGGTGTATAAATGGGTACCGGCAAATTAACCCTGCGATGGACTAGCACATCCCATCCAGGGGGGAATAGAAAAACGTCCAGGCGTACCGGAGATAGCAGACTTTACCTTTCCCTTACCTTTTACTCTGCAACGTCTGAAATCTCTAAGCTGAACATTCAGGTGGGTTCTTAAAAGACACACGGACGATGTCCATTTCTGGACACGCCCTCGCGTCAATAACAAACCCTTTCGTCTCGTTTCGTAGAAAAATCTGATGGCTGATCGGCTTTACGAATGTCAACCGAAGCCGTGTAAGAATGCCCAGCAACATATTTTCCCGAGGGCGATCTTGATGGGACGATTTATGAATACATCGCAGCACTGAATATTATGCAAAACATAAAAATGTTCCCTTTTTGGTATTGAAGACATGTTAGAATACCA
>NC_090871.1:61720709-61740709 GCF_036669935.1 Montipora foliosa | reverse complement strand
TGCAAATGTGCTAAATAAATGAGTTGCTACGTTAGGTTTGTTTCAACGCCCGTTTTCGGCTCAGGGCCCGTTCAGCCGGGCTTGTCAGGTTTGTCGGGATGTCTTTCAGCCCGTTATTACACGAGGTGAGCCAGCCTGGCTTGGACTAAATTTAGAATACGTCATGTGAAAAAAGATAACAACAACAAGAAGAAGTGGAGAGACGTTTGTCTCGCTAAATTGTTATTAAAATTCACCATTCTGCAATTTAAAGAAGCCTTATGGTTTGCTATCTTATTTATCCTTTATTTAAACATTAAAAAACGATTATTCCGTGGGCCATTTTGCTCTAAAGTGGAGTAATGTGGTTAGAGATCGCTGGCCCGGCTAACCGGGCTGTACCGGTGAACGCGATTACATGGAACAATGTCAGCCCGGTTAGCCGGGATCCCGGCATCGTAATGCCGGGATCTCGGGTAACCCGGCTGAGATTTTTCCATGTAATCGCAAACTTGATTTTTGGTGTACTTCTTAGACGTGCCGGGATCTCAGCTAAACGAGCCAGCCCGCCTCATGTAATGGGCCCCTTAATGTTCCTGGTTTACCGTGCCCAGTTCGTGAATCATCCTCAGATGAGTCGCTAGAAGAGTTCAAAAATCCATCCGAAGATGAAAGTCCGAAACTTTCATTTGACTCGCTCTCTTGTTCACTCGAGCTAGAACTGCACGCGTCCGCCGTTATTCAACATAATTTTGTGCATACTAACGAGAGGTCTATCAACCTTAAACCATTTGATTGGAAGAACGTGCTCCATTTGTGTGTTCACGCGCCGAGGTTTCGTTGCAAAATAGCTCGGTCTACTCCTGTACTGGGGTGCAAACCCAGTGGGGTTCCTGCAGTGCGCTATTAAAACCTACACTGCACTAAAGGAACTAACTGCTAAACTTCTACACCATACCCAATCTTAAAGAAATCGTATCCTCAACGCCATCTCACCCAGACACCCAGCCCTCTCCTCAAAGGCTGTTCTATGCAAGCAATAACGACTCATATTTACATTCCCTCGACAATTTTCTCGAACGATATTTACCTTGAATGTGACATTTGTAGCCGGTGTAACCATTTCGACATTCGCATCTAAAGTCATGTGGCCTCCTTCGGCAGGTTCCTTCGTTCTGGCACCCAAAATCTTTGCAGCCACACTTCATCACTTTGTGGAACTCTCTTTTGCCGTTGGAATCATCTCTGTCTGAGATCATTATGTCCAGCGGTCTCTCGCGTAAGTCCTCGTTTTCCGTTTCCAATTCCCGGATGCATCCTGTGAAGCCAATCTGAACCCCGGTCCTTCGCAAACTGAAAGATAAGCATTTTTAGAGTGATTATCGAGGTAAACTAAGCGAAAGTGAAGTCCAAAAAAAAAAAAAAGGTTCTTTCTTTTGAAATGAAGAAACTATACTTACATTCCAGCTTGGTTGGAGCTAACTCCTCCACCAAGGTACACAGCTGTATCTTGTAGGTCCAGGTTTAACCACTTACCGGGAGCAACGCCCCTTTGCACACTTACATAATCCACAATCAATATTCCTTCTAAACCCACTCGAATAATCTCTACATGGTGCCACTCATTAAGCTTCAAGGTAAAGTCAGTGGAAATAGTAACACTTCCCTGGCCAAGGTTGAACCTAAATTACGCAAAAGAGTAGAACCAATTCAAAAATAGGTTATACTACTTATCATAGACTATTTCGAGTTATCACAATTGCACTGGAACGAGCATGCGAAGGAGGCTCGTGCGAGATTTTTCCCCTTCAGCCTCCATTTCGCGCTCGCTCCAGTTCAACCGCTAGTTAAGTAAGCAGCTAAGCGACTGACTGACAAGTTGGCAGACGGACAGATGACTGGTATGAAAAAATCGTTGACTGAAATACAGGTACGACGGATGTTAATTAGATAAATAAACCAGACTGTGCCGAGGATAGAACGGATTGGCGCACTTGCTGAATGAAAAATTGATGATTTCTTTTCTTTAAGGTGCCTCAAACTAGTTTCAACACTTTCAAGAGGCCTTGTTATTTGAAGGATTGACACTACAACACTTTATCCCGTAACAGCAATGTGATGATACCATGTGAAACATCAATTATTGCTGAACAAGATGCAGTCATTTTTGTGACGTAACAAGTTACCATGGAAACAGGAAAGCCTTGCAGAAACACCCTATATTTTGGCTTTAATTGCTCATATCTGAAAAGCGAACGCGGTGACCCCAATTTTTTATTGTACAAGAGTAATCAGTCGGCCAACCTGACTTTTAAAAAAAATCTGTGGAGCGGATTCAGAGCTATCTTGAATTTTCAATTATTTAAGGTGGCTCTGAGTCTGCTCTATAGAGTTTTTTTAAACTTTGCAGAAAGTTTCATTCTAGCATGCCACCGAATTGGTTTTGGAGATATGAGAAGCTAATGCCAAAAAAGGGGTGTATTTGCAGGGCTTTCCTGTTGCCACGGTAACGTTTTACGTCACAAAAATGACCTAATCTTTCTTAGAAATAATTGTTGTTTGACCTAGTACCATAACAATGCTGTTCAGTGATAAAGTGTTGTAGTGTCAATCCTTCAACTAAGAACGAGTAACTCTTCGTGAAGGAGCCGCCATATTGGATTTCACCCGAACCCTTCCCCGATATCCACTTTCCGCTTATCCCCATCCCTTCAGTTGCATTTTTTTCTCTCTTCAACCTTGCGTTGCTTCAAAAATTCCAGATGGAGCACAAATACTTTCGCGACGTATACTAAGCGCTCGTCCGCTAAAATACGCCTGTGCCAACGAAGGCGAATTTGTACATAAGTACGCACCTGAATTCCAGTTTTCCTGCCCGCATGGCCAAAGAGATGAAATCCGCCTTTGACTCCGAGTACATTATGAGTCCTGTGTCCAGTTCGGGGAGTATTTCAAAAACGGCAGCGAATTCGTCTCTTCTCAATATCATAGGTTCTAGCCGAATGTAAGAATTGCTTCCCATCTCACCACCCTGGAAATACGGTACGTTGGCTAAAACCATAACAAAAAAAAAAAAAAACAAAAAAAAAAAAAAAAAAATCAGAAATCGCGATAAACAATTTTGCATTACCGTCATAAAAAAAAAAAACACAAAAAAAAAAACAAAACCATGAAGATCTTTCATGCATGTAACTGCATTGTTTACAAAATCAGGAAAGTCTTATTTCGTGTTTTTGATTGAAAGTAAACGATTGCAAAGACATCCGCTCATCGTAATTCCGAAACATCTATTTGCTGCTTGAAAGCCCGGCATTCATTCGTCTTCATTGCTTTTAATTTACACAATGAATAAATTAAAAAAAATGTCCTCACACACCTCTTATTTCACAGCGACTACCCAGAAATCCACTCAAGCATTGGCACTTCGCCTCGTTTTCAATCACGCGACACGTGCCACCATAGTAGCACGGATTCATCATACACAAGTCATTATTGCTGTACATCACTACGTTAACTGCGTTCAGAGTGAATTGACCTGGAAAAACGAGGCCATAGACCACGCCATTTATCATGAAATTCCTCACTGATCCAAAGAAACCAGCTCTTGTTTTCATAAGATTTTTATAGCTGAAAAAGAAAGAAACGGGCGCAGGAAAATTAGTTGACATGCGGCTTTCAGAGATTAGTTACTGAGCTCCCTTGTTGGATCGACGTTAGAATACGAGCAGTCCCTTCATGAATCAGTCGAGCGGCCCGCTTTTCTGAGGCAGTCGTGTTTTGTCACGCAAACAAATAAGCCTCATTTTATTTGGTGTTGTTTGCGTGACAAAACACAACTGCCTCAGAAAAGCGGGCCGCTCGACTGATTTATGAAGGGACTACTCGCAGTCTAGACCGACGTTTGGGGTTTGGTTAACTGGGTCGGGTCAGTGCCAAGAGCCTTCGGTGAGTTCCTAGGTTCGGCGTAACACGTGGGTTTACACGGTTCTCTACTCTGTTCCGGTTTTCCCCTTTAGTTATAACATCAATAGCAGTAAAAATAAAGACAACGATATCGGTAACGGTAATAATCACGAAAGAAAAGTCCATTACTTTGCTGAAAAGCCTTCAACACCTCCTCCCAAGTACAAGTCGGTGTCCAAGTTCAGTTGAGACAGGCCTGCAGGCGAGGAGTCATTTACACCTTTGCCGTTTACTTCCAAGTATCCTAGAACACCATTTCTGTACGCACGAATCCTATTCCATTGGTTTATATTAATACGCTCGCTGCTAATTAAAGTGGCAGGGCCTTTGCCAAGGTTATAGCTGAAAAAAAGGAAGAAGAAAAAAACAATATGAATACAAACAAGGAGTCAGGATGGCTTAGTGGTTATCAACGGTGCCTCCCACCTCTGTGACCCAGGTTCAACTCTGGCCTCGAGATCGTATGTGGGCTGAGTTTCAGTCGATCTCAATCTGACTCCGAGGGTTTTTCTCCGGGTACTCCGGTTTTCCTCCCTCCTCAAAATCGACTCTAGATCAGTAACATCCGGGCGGATACCCTCGTATAGAGATAACCTCTGGTATCTCTCCCTTTCATTGTTTTGAATGAATAAAGTTGGTATTATTATTAAAGTTCAACCTCCACCAAGGGTACTGCAAGCTCAACGCTCTCCAAAGGAAACCAGCTGTATTAAGATAACAGTTACCCTTGGAAAAGCTGGCATTCTTAGGCGAGCAGCGACCCAATAAGTCGCCGCGATCTGCTTTTAAGCATAAAGACGCTGGCGTGTAGTTCCATGGGCACACGTCGATAATTTGATAACTTGTGCAACAAAAAAGCTTCTACCGTCAACCTGTCCGTATTAAATACGTCTTCTGTCCTTGTAGTCTCAAAATCACAGTTACAGTTACTCGTGTCGCCCCAGAAATATCTTTTAAGAGTTCCCTCTTTGTTCTCTTGTTTGTTGATAGCCATCTTGGATTATCATTCATGATTGGATGAATTCGAGGAAAAGCAGGGCGTAAAGCTCCCCCTTTTATAGAGCGTTTTCACATGACGTCACGGCGGCCATCTTGGTGTTCCAAACTAATCCTCTGGGAATTGAACTCTATTTTTATGCAAATACTTTCCTTTGTTTCAGCAATACAATATGGCTGCTGGTCACGTGAGTGAAAACGCTCCATAGCGCGTATTTAGCAAAAAATAAAGAGAGGCACGTAACACGTGCAAAAGGCGTCCATTAAGGTTGTTGCTTTTACAGTCAAGTTAGGTGACGCGTGACCAGTATCCGCAAGACTGAAATAAACCCTCGAATTCCTCTTTGGAGCTTCCGAGATTTGAATGGAATCTTGAAGATTTTTCTGAAAGTTGCTGCGAAAAATGCACTGTAACAATTCGTAAAAAGCGCTTGAAATAGTTGTCACTTTTCAAACATTGTTTATTTTGTAATAAAACGAAAGATCATAGCTAACTATTTTTGATAAATCAAAGAAATATCCACCGGAATTCAGAATCTCGAGAGCAAAGCTAAAAACTGTTGGTTTTTATCTTTTTTTTCGCTTGTGTATGTGTGACCAAACCATTATTGATATTAATTTTCCTTTGCATTATTTTAGTAAAAAAGTCATTGGTTGAATTTTACAAAAGAAGGTTGACCATAATTTCATGGGAGGCTCCTAGATTAAACTCTTCGCTTTACAATAGAGTGATATTCAATTGAGGCTTGTACAATCAAAACAAAAAGAAGAAAGTTAACCAATAACAAGAGACTCACGTATTCAAATCAACCAATGACAAAGCGAAGCAAAAACACACACTCAGCGCTGAGCGCGGGAAAACGTATGCAAGAAAAAAATCGTAAGAACTGTTACTTCAGTTGAGCTCACGTTTCAGCGGTGTTTGTTTCAGAACGCACGGAAGCGAGGCTTTCGGGTCAACATTCGATCAGATATGGGCCACTTTCGAAAATACCATAATACTCTTTGTTTGTCTCTCCAAATTTTGCATAACGTTGTTTCCAGTTTTTCTTGGGACTTATAATGGTCCCAAGAGAAAACAAAAACATTGCTTATGCAAAATTTGGAGGGACGAACAAAGAGTATTATGGTATTTTCGAAAGTAGCCTATAAAGAAGACTAAGATATTTAGCGCGCAAAATGCGAAAAAAAAAAAACCACTCGAATTTTCGTTTTTCTCTGAAGAAGAGAAACTACAGTTGTTGAATGGAAGCTACCCTCGATAGGTCCGCACATTCGAGGTTGTTACTTCGGTTAACACAACCATATGCCATAAAGTGCCTTGCCATACTTTCCACAATAAATTCAGGTCAGACAAACCTCAAATTACTTGAAAAAAAAAAAAAAAAACGAAGGAAACAGTCAAGAATCAAGAAAGCACAGAGTCCTTCGATAAGAAATTATTGTTTTGACCCGAAAGCCTTGTTTTGGCGCTCTCTGAAACTAACACCGTTGAGACGTTGACTCAACCGTAATCACAGCTATTGGTTCTGCTTTTCACTCTGATCGGATAAGAATGCGGCGTGAGATTCTTTAGCACATTCGGCCCCATACGTAAAAATGCTGTAGGTCAAATCCGGTCTCAGGTTGAATCCGTTTTTATCTAGATTAAACTGGTGATCCTCACTTTACCTAGGATTAAACTTGCACACCTAGTTGAAATCAGCTATTAACACCCCAAAAAGGGACTGGAAACACCTATACCTTCCCTCCAGCTCTGTCTTACGCATCTCAACACATCTTCTTCTTAACGTTTCTCACCATCTCTTCGGTTTCTGTATTCATACACTTATTCATTCAGCCTCAACGTTACAATATAGTACGGGAACAAAGAACTGTACTATGCACTTAATGGTACTCGAATTCGAACCCTCCTGGCCCCTGCCCCTGTTGTTCAAACGATGGATAGGCTTAGCGCTATCCGCCGGATAAATCATTATCTAGTGGAGAAGTCGTAGCGAAAGCAATTGCGCTATCCAATGGATAGCGATTTATCTTGTGGATAGCGTTATCCACCTTTCGAACAACTGGGGCCAGATCTATAATCCTGTGCCTCCACCACTACACTACAACGATGAACATGCTCAACCCAAATTCCTTTCATTATTTACCTTTGTATCATAAGTCATAATTAATAAGTCATATATAATGACCAAAACTAAACCTAACCTGACCCTAATTTTTCTCTAGGCTTAATTTAGGCTCCAAAAACGTTTGCTCAATTCATCTGAATGCTTATTCAACCTACGTAAGAAGGGATTCAACCTGAGGTCGGATTTTAACGGCAATATAAACACTCCGTATCACTAAAGGTATCGATGAAGTTACTTTTTAATTCACTTTCAACGCTTCCACTCCCAAGAGTGGCACTTAAAGATTTTACTCCGTTGAACGCTAAATGATTTTACCCGTCAATGGGCAGTTGCTGTATTATTAAAGGCTTACCTGAAAGTCACCCATCCGCGTATCAATACAATGAAGATGTAATCATTGTTGTTTCTTTTGCCGGACGCCTTGCTGTTCAGCAACACTCCAGAGCGACTAATGGGTCGTATATCCATTTGAATATCTGCTATTTTATTAACTTGAGACAAGGCTTTGTATGTCATGAAAGAATTGCCTTTAAATCCTGCCGCTGTAGCTGGAGAAAAATGACAAAGTGGAGGTAATTACAGACGAAAAATGAATTGTATGTATGATTAAACGAATGAATGAATGAATGAATGAATGATGTCATGGTTTGATAGTTCTCAATTTGTACGAGCCCACACACATTCATTCACTACCCACAAATCACGAAACGCATTCGGAAATTCCGGCCGTTTGCAAACTCGATTAGAACAATTCTCCAGACCAATTTATGTGTCATTTATTGGTCTCACGTAAATAACTAAATAAAAACTCAAGGTAAATAAGGAAAGGAATAAGTCACAAAACTCAAAGGCCGTTTTTATACCAGAAACGCGCAATCCGCCGGGACGAATTATCCGTCTCTACGGAGTTTTATCGGAAAGGACTATGTAGCACTCGTTAGTGCGAGTGAAATAACATAATTTAGGGTTTTGACGTGAGCATACAAAGTTAAAATTGTCATTCTCTGTTTTTTCTTTGAAACAGTCCGTACCAGAAATAGGACACTTCGCCCATATTACAGAACAAGAACGAGAAGGAATGATCGAAAAATGAATCGTTTTCAACGGCGTTGTCGTTGTCGCAGCTATAAGTCCCTACTAACTTAAATAACAAAAAAAAACGTCCGTTACAAGAGTAAACGTGTATTAATGAACTTTAACTATGACAATAGGAAGTTTTTCGCTGCATGAATGGTTAGCCAGGGCCATTCATGAGAGACGCGCGTCTTATCTGAGAAGCGTTCTTAAACGGGCCGTATCGGTTATGCGTTCGTGTTGACTGGAACATGTTGTGTTGCGTACAGAGAATGAGATGGAAATGCAAGAAGAGTAGGTAGAAAGCTATCGACGGATTGGCGCGATCACGACGTGTTACGGATTCATTAAATGCAACCTTTCGAGTGGTGTGTCGGTAAACTTGAAAAATGTTTCGTATGCGCACTTACAGTTTATGTCTTATATACGAAAACGTTCAAGCCTTTTTGAAGACGTGGACAACATAAAAATAGCTGAGAACCCTTTCCTATTTATGACGCGTCTTATTTTCGTTAAATTGTAAAACGTAGACATCAGATCATATCTTATCTAAAGGAAATGATAGGGGGAATTTAAGATGCTTAAGAACTCCAGGACGCGGTATATTCTGCCAAAGCGTTGGCGCTATACGGGATGATAGACAGAGCCAAAATATACTTGTAAAGAGGTTTATATGACAACCACCACGAGAAAAAATCGTTTAGAACTTTTCCTCATTACAAGCCGGCGTTGTTATCGATCCGTTGATCATAACAAATACAAGAAACACGAGATCTTTAAAATTATTGAAACCCTACGCAACTCTCCACACAGGCGAGTGTCTTTGCAGTCTGGAAGTTAGTATAAAACAAGACATCAATAGTTTATTACTAATGAGATAAACCAGACTGAGTGAAAGAGGAGGGATAGTTTACGATAACGGGGTACAATCAATAGCAAATGCATTTCGATAAAAATAACACATGTATAAGAAGAAACCAATTGCAGGGAGAAAAAGTAAGAAAATAAATTGATAGTTTTAAGGCAAGATGCCATCAGAACTCACAACGAGAGGAACCAGAAATTGTATCTTCAGCGGCCAAGCGTCTGCCGATGTGTCTTGCAGACCTTGAAGCGGGACGAAGACAATTTCTACCTGTGCAGACTTTAGAAAGCATTAAATATTGTAGTCACAAGAAGATTAATGAATGACTTGTGTAGCAAGTGTTTCTGTGAGGTTTCTGCGCAAGAACGCCGATTTTCCGTTGCGGGCGAAATGGGGCGAGAGGAAACAAGAGGAGGGGAGGGGAAGGTAAGAGAAACGGAATCATCACCAGTTCATGCGTATTAAGATTTAAAACCAGCCCTCCCACGGTAAAATCCCCAAGGAATCGCTTGCTACGCAGAAGGCAGAGCAAAGAGGAAACCAACACATTCGAAACTGGCCACATGCGCTAACGTCAAATCCGCTGAAGCAGAAAATTCTGATTTGAATAGACCACTTTCGATATATTGAAATTCAGTCCTAAACAAAAGGCATCATCTCGAGGCTCTCGAGCACAAACTCATACAAATCCTTATATTTATTCCCCAGAGCCTCGAGATGGTGTCTTTTGTTTTGGACTGAATTTTAATATATCGAAAATGGCCAATAGTCCTTTTGACGGTTAGTTTTTCTCATTTGCATTACAATGTAATCAAGCATGTATGAGTCAATTTCGGGCTATTTTGTAGTTTTAACCCGAAATTGCCTCGCATCCACGTTAGATTGCAAATGAGATGCAAATGATGCAAATGAGAAAAACTAACCGTGAAAAGGGCTATTGTGTCCGAAATATCTGACGAAACACTGGTTCGTTTGCCAATGGTGTGATCAACGAGCCCATCACAGACGGGATACTGTACGAGGTCTTAGCTGTGTATGAATTCCTGAGAAACAAAATTATCTTTTTTTGTAACGAAACGCAAAGTCATTCTTAGGATTCAAAAATCGGGATTTGGTTTTCCGCAAAGAAACATAGCGTAAGTGTGCAGGTGCTTACAAAGGTACCCGTTACGGGTTATCACTATAGCAATAGTTGATGATTAATCAAGAACTTGAACTCGCGTAAATGCGAGATAGGGACATAATCTGTCTTAATTTCTAAAGGGTTTTAACAGCATTAGCAAGATCCCATTCCAAGAAAAGACGCGTTAGATAGCGGATAACAGAGGATACGTTTTCAATCGAGGAGCTAGAGGGAACAAAATTTACGCAAGCTAGCTGTTAGTCGAACAGTACCCCGCTGTTAAATTTCGACAATTTTAGTACGCACCACAAGACCCTCTCTTAGCGACCGTAATACGGGTCTGACTTCTGCAGGATTGCACTTGTAGAGTACACTCGTTCGGATACGTCTGTCCATCCGTGCCACACACAGGAGCGAAGGACAGTGGGCACTGCCTCGGACAGACACATTTCAGGGTGCCGTCTAGCTGTGCCTTACATCTAGCGTAAAAGTCGCAGTTGAGAATGGCACAAGGCGCTGAGAAGGAAAGAAATGGAAGACCAGAGTAGAAGAAGCTCTAAAAAAGATAGGACTTCATGCAAAGAAAGAGATAAGGCACATTTTTTGGGAGTCAGTACGCAACTTCATGTATCATTACAGGCTCTCAGGAATGGTTTAAAAAACAACAACAATTGAGCAGAGGAACAACACAACAAGAACAGAGAAAAGTAGCCCTCAACCCTTTGACTCCAAGGTTTGATCGGCATGTAAATTCTCCTCACAATTTCAATAAAATGTCAGTCAGACAGGTATTGAGAATGAAGATAATTATGAGCTTAAGAGGTGTGATCACCAAATTCTTATGACTAACCAAAAGAAGAAGAATCTCTGGTACTAGTTAGGAGAATGAACATTTCGATCATTGGAGTGAAAGGGTTTAAAGAGTCACAACAGCGTGGTATCTGCATGTTACCGCTGACAAAACAGACATAAGAAGTGAAAAATTGACGGTCTATGACTGTATGTGGTCTATGACGTTTAGGTGAATATTGCTACGGCAGCAGTTGCCACAAAAGGTAAAGAGCCCATGGCGATACTTAAATGTTGAAGGTAGAGCGATTTGTTTGAAAGAGAACAAAGGCAAAAAACTCAATTGTAAGTAGGGGTTGAATTCGGGACTTCCGAACACAACTCCACTCCGTTGTCAGTGCGGGATAAAAAGTCCTTGCAAACTGAATGCCGTAGAACTCAACTGGCCTACAACGCTCCCTACTCTTTCGTTGTCGTCCCGTTAATAACTTTAGGCTGATTTAGCAACAGAACGGGAACGTCAGTGGCGACGTCGCGCGCAGCAAAACTACAAATGAGAATTTAGAATAGAGAAGAAAAGAGTGGAGTCTATTCTATTCTGAATTCTCATTGGTGTTTTTTCTGCGCGCGCCGTCGCCGCTGACGTTCCCGTTCTGTTGCTAAATCAGCCTTTTGGCCTAATCAAACGGTGCCGTGATTTCAGGAAATAATTCACATCGCCCATCAACCGCCGTGATGCGACTGGAGGCTAAACAATTTGTAGCTAAAGCAGACTTATTGTATCGGCATTCGAGATCATGCTGTAGAACGAAAAAAAAAAAGAGAACTTACTGCAAGCTCCTTGAGCCAGCACAGCGAAGCTTCGTCGTTGCTTGCAGGCATCAACTCGAAGTAGACATTCGTTGATGTAAGTTTTGCCGTTGCTACCACAAACTGGATCTAAAGCCAGAGCGCATGTTTCGTTGCAGACGCAAACAGCTTGACCGTTTGGCCGCTCCACGCAAGACGAATAGAAACGACAATTGGTTTGAGCACAGCCAGGGACTGGCAAACATTTAAGAAAGTTAAGTTAGAGAGACAATTCTGAATTAATATAATGTTACATAAGGTCGAGTCCCGCGTAAAAGAGAATCTAATGCATAAGACAAGAATGAGGTAATACTATTGGGCAAATCGCCAGCTGTGATAGCCGAAGGAAAATTGAAAAAGAGAAAGTCCAGAGAAAGTCCTGCTTTATCGCGTTCGGGTGAAACGACACCCTACTAAAGAGCTTTACCACAGATTCATCGATGGAATTTAAATGCTCCTTTTTTTCGTTTTTTATGTGAACGAAACGTTGAGTCAGGTTTTCTTTATAAGAAGTTGAAGCAACGACGACGGGACTGCTCTCAATTCGGGATTCAATCACCACTTCACGATTATTACATCACGTTCGCATTGACCCATATTGCGGCTGTTGCGGGAAATTCAAAATTTCTTTTGACTAAATTGATTATAAGAGCGTTGAAGTTAACCGAGATTAAGAGTCTAGTGCTCATTCTTTTCACAAAATTCCTTGATAAGGTAATATGTACAAAAAACATGCTGTCGTTTGGGAGTGTACGGGGATAAGAGAAATGGAATAAAATTTCATCCAACGTGAACAGCGAGCAAAAGTACAGTTTTGGTTTGGCTTCACCTCAGCCTCGTCGACTTTGCTTGAACTCCCTACTATTCGTGGTACTGTTTTCAGATAAAGGTCGCATTTTCAGTTTAAAAACTTGAGAAAGTCGCCGAGGATGCGGCAAAACCACCTGGACTGTCATCTCTTTCTGTGGGAACAAGTAAATGGCTTGGAAATGATTGTAGGAATCAGACTCCTGCGTGAGTGACCGGGCAAGACAACTACTTAAAACATTGAAAATACTTCAAGCAAACACGAGGTTGTGAGCAAAAAGGAGACAACAGAATTCGGGCAAGATATAAAGAATAACAAGACACTGAGAGTTTTCTTACAACATCTTCCTTCATGAGCAAGCGCTACAATTCCATTTGTTTGGCATCTGTCGAGATTGAGAGCACAGCGGTTCATGTAGGTTTTCCTATTGTTTCCACATACAGGATCAAATAGAAGAGAACAGCCGCGCGGGCACTGGCACGTCTCGGCCCCATCCTCCCGGAGCATACATTTCCCGCCAAATTGACAGCGAGTGGCATTGCATGCTGAGAAGAGTGAGAAGGTGTTTTACAGGAAGATAGAATAATTTCCAAGGAAAATTTTGAATCTTTAAACCCCATCAGCAATTAACACGCTACGTGGCAATCAACAATGCAATTAACAATGCAAAGTGACCGGAAAAGTTAGCAAAATAGTTTTAAACGTGATATAAAAAAAACATTCAATGTTAAACACAAGAGGTAGGAGGAGAAAATGAGCTGAGATTATTCAGATGTATTAAGGCAAAAAGCCATTCATTTAAAGTTTGAAGCTTGAAGGAGTCGTGAATGGAAAGAAACAATGCAAAATAACAATGTTAACAGAACACGATTGAAATAAGGAAAACCGGTTGACTATTTAGCAGCATGCATGACGGATTTGGTTGCGGGACAAATCCCTCGATCATGTGGTCTGAGCGGGATTTCATCCCGCAGCCTCCCAAACTGAGCCACGCAATTCTCAGAATAAATTTCAGAAGAAATGAAGGAAATCTGTTAAGTAAAAAACTCCTTGCCTGAGAGTCCTCTTTCTTTCATTGTAACAACATTATATGAGACTTACTACATCGACCATGATGCACCATAGAAATAGGGAACTGGGCAAGACACGCCTGGCGTCTGAGAAAACAGTGATTCAGGTACGACCGGTTATCACTGCCACAAACCGGTTTGTATCTGAAGTGGCACATGTTGCACACGCAACGAGCTGTAGTGTTTGAAACCGGATGGCATACCGCTCCATGTTTACACTTTCCTCTGTAGCAAGGATCTTGAGGAAAGAGATAAGATTTGAATGAGACTGTTACATTTGGCATTAGTATAGTTTGCTCTTCTTATTAAAGTGGCTGTGTCGTGGCAGTCCAGTCCATTTTGTGTAGTTTTACCAAGGGAAAATTAAGGAGACAGAGAGGGAGTCGCCCAGCCTAGCCCTTGGGATATGTTAATTTCAGTTAAGTTATTCTTAGTGTCACCAAAACGGAAGTTTGTTTCCCGAGACGTCCAAGTGGAACTAAGGTTTGTTGAGTGACGAAAACGAGTTTGAGAGGCAAGGAAATTGGTATATCTTGCCCCCAAAACCCGGAGTTGGAGATAGATTTTACAATTTCTTGTGAAGGTAATGGCTTGCTGGATGAAGAATACATGCACCTGCGAAAGCCATACTGAATACCCAACAGCCGCCGTAACCAAATCCTTCATAAGTTCCTATGACGTCATGCTTAATAGTCGCGGACGTCTCGGCAAAAGACTTCCGATCAAAAAATAGGTAGCTAAAGTACGCGCATTTTTGAGACGCGGGCGGCAACTGGAAGGGAATATTTCGCGTGCCAGGACAGTGGTGTCTCCCATCTTTTTATAATAATCATCTCTAATGAAGAAAAGACAAGTTGAAAGGGAAAACAGCTCACTTCCGTTTGCCGTCCGCGTTTCAAAAACGCGCGTGCTTAAGCTGCCAATTAACTTTTGTAAGATTCACACATCTCGGCCGACGCCCACGGACACTCCCTCTCTCACCCTCCGGCATTTTCTCTTGGTTTTACCAATTACTCGCCCCTTCTCGCTATGTAACTTAACGTTAACCCAGAAATTACTTTTAAACAAACCAATCAAAGCTTCGTTAAGATAACAGGGAACTTAAAGGAACGACAACGGCGACGGCAACGAGAACGTCACAAATTTGCATATTTAGTGGGCAAAAACAACAGCTTTGCACGCCCTGCACATGCGTTTTTCACTGTTGTCCATTTCTTTGCCGTCGTAGGCAAAACAACAACGTGAAATAGCCAAATTTGAGGTTTTATGGAGAACGTTAGCACTTGAGGATAAATTTTTATTTTCTTCCCTAAATTACGCTGAGTTCTGACCAGTGTCATTCTTGAGGAACTACAACACCCTTGTCAAATTAAAAAGGTTGAAATAGTCACGAAGTGATTACAATACCCTGTAATGCGAATTTACATTTTGAGATGACGTTCTCGTTGCCGTCGCCGTTGCTTAAGTTCCCTAGTATCATAATGGGCACTATCGCCGCCATGTTGGTGCAAAAAGCAACAAATCTCTTACTAGCTTCATTGGCTTCTACCATCGAGATAGCGAGGATGACGTAACAAGATTACTGTTTTGTGCCACTGATAGGAGATCAAGCGATTGCAAGTCACGTGGTATGCATGTTGTAGAAAAATTTTGCGATCAGGATTGATCTTCCTTCATCCTAGAGTTAGTCACGCTCATGATTAAAATCATCAAACTCTACAAGTTTCTCTTCAAATTTTGCGCTGCTGGTTTGTACTCAAGCGATAAGAAGATACAATATCAGAGCGAGTCAGCTGGAGTCCATTCTTGGGCAGTTTTTTTTTACATTCTATCATATTGCTACTCATTCATAAAACAGGGAAGAGGCGTTCTCCCGGGAAATGAGCATATAATGAAAGAAATTCGGAAGACATCAAGGCGAGAAAACTGTTCATCCTCTCGATGGTAAGAGTGTCCAAAACATATGTGTAGCCACGCAAGAAATTCGAAAACTGTACTATTAAAAGGATTAAAGGAAGGAATTTAGCGAGAGGCGATGCAGTAATGAGGAAATAGTTCGACTTACCTTTGCACGGCCCGTCATGCATGACAGAGATAGTCTCGTTGCTTTGGCAAGATTCAATTTCCATTTCACAAGCATTCTGGTACGTTTTTCCATTGTTACCACAGATAATACTGCTGGTTTTCGAACAAGACGGTGTGGAACATGCGCACTGGGCTGTGCCATTGGCTGTGACAATGCACATGGCGTTTGGAGGACAAGTCACGCGTGAGCAAGGCGATGTGGGATTGCCTGGAATAGGCCAATCATTGGTTGAGGACATTCAAGGGAATAGGTCAGCGGCAAAGAACAAAAATATATTAAGCAACAACAAAGTAACGAAAGAAAGATTAGATATTAAAAAGTGAATGACAGAAATTGAGAAGAGAAAAAAAGAGGTACGGTGATTCCTTTTGACAAGTCAAAAATTAAAGAAATTCTACTCAAGACCTTTCGTTCATGCGCACACACAGATTCCTAGAAACAGCCGATGAACTCTAAGCTTTGAGATTCAATCTCATTCGTCTTTTTCCTGTCGTCAGTCACAGTAACGGGCATCTAAAAAACAACGTTGTCTACTTGACTTGCTTTGCTTTGCTAAATAGTTTATCAGCGACCTTGATTCCGAAAAAGGAGGAAAACAGTGTTTCCATTTGCAAATAGTAACAGTGTTACCTGGAGCGATGAGATGTACGAATTCGATTCATTGTTGAACGGTCCAACGACTGCCGCCAAGAGCATTCCTTTGTATTAAACTAAACCGCTGGATTGAATAGACCTTTTTGCAGATACGGCGGCCATTTTGATTTCTATTGTTTCGAAAGACATTATGGGATGCCCAGGGGGCAAATTAATGTGTATTTGCCCCCTGGGCATCCCATAATAGCTATTCGAAACAATAGAAATCAAAATGGCAGCCGTATCGGTAAATAGGTCTATTCGAAGCCTAGAGTTTGCAAGTTATGGAAAACCGCATGCTTAAAATGCATATATCATACCACATGTTCCTTTGTAAGCAGCTCTAATTGTCAAATTTGACTGACAGGCTGTTAGCTGCAGAGCACACAAGTTGAAGTAGCTTTTGCGATCCGTACCACATATTGGGTTATACAAGAGTGAACATTTGGACGGACAGACACACCGTGCAAAGGTCCCGAATTGAGACACACATTCCGCGTAAGGTGGGCACTTCTTGGAATAGCAAGGATCTTTGATACCATAAAGGAAAAAAGAAGTAACCATCAAAAAGGTAAATGAGTTAGAACAATAATTATAAGAAAAGTAACAAAGAATTAAACAATTTGATAACGACGATGATAATGGCAATTATCATAATTATCATTACGACGATGTCTGATACCATTACTTCAACAATGATGATAGCAATTAAAATGACATGATGAAGTTAACGTTAACGACTCTGGATGGATAATGCTTATTAAGGAGAATGCAAATAAAAAGAAAAGCCCAGAAATAAGGCTCTTTCTTAAATTCTTATTAAGCTTAAGGGAAAATATGCAATTTTAGCAACCTAAGAATTGCTGAGAACAACTGTCCCACTTTGTCATCATAAAAACTATCAATCAAGCGTGAAGTGACTGAGCTTCGAAATAAAGCAGTTGCTGAAGTGAAATCAAGATTAGAAGAAGCCAAATCTTACCACACTTTCCCACGTGTCGAACAGACAGGTTTGCTTTCCGCTCACAGGAATCAGCTCGAAGATGACATTCACTCTCGTAGGTGTTGCCATCAGTTCCACAAACGTGGCTGGAATTGGATAGACAGCCGTTTGGACAGACACAGACTCCAGCTGTACCATTACTGGACACACAGTGGGCATACAACTGACAAGTTACCGTAGAGCAAGGAGCTAACAGAGAAGAGGAAAGAGTTGGAAAAACAATTTGTTTTGAGATTCAAGAAGAAGAAGAAGAAGAAGAAGAAGAAGAAGAAGAAGAAAGAGAAGAAGAATAAGAATAAGAAGAAGAAGAAGAAGAAGAAGAAGAAGAAGAAGACAAAGAACATAAATATTTATAAACGACAGTATTAGAAGCTTGAAAAGACGGCAAAGCCGCGCGTAGAAAGTAAAATACAATGCAATACGTATTTAATTGGCCACTCCCCATCGGGCCTTTTCAGCTCCAATGAAACACAATCAATGAAATGACAGAACAGAACAACAACAATCGCAACTGGCTATTTACAAGTGCAGCTGAGAAGTTGAACCAGGGAATACCTGGAACAAATTCAACAATTGATCAGAACGGGTCTTGAACCCGGGATCTCCGGATCTCAAGACAAGCGCCCTTACCACTGGGCCACTCTGCCTCTAGTAATAGGCAAAGAAACGTAAGAGCACTAAGAAGTCGAACTGGAAGGTGAAAACCAGTAGGAAAATTAATTAGTTAATGAATTAATCTCGGGCCCAAGAGATATTCCAAGGAATGACACAGGAAGAGAATAAACAAGACAGAACACTCACTACAAAAGCCCTGATGTAAAATACTGAGACTTCCATTGCGAGCGCACGTTCGTATTTTAAAAACGCACTCGTTTGGGTACGTTTCACCATCGCTGGCGCATATTGGATCAAAGATCAGCGGGCAACTCTGCACGCATGTGCATTGAGCTTCAAAGTTGTTGTCCAAGGTGCAGTCAGAGTAGAAAGGACATTCCTTGTTCTCGCAAGGATCCTCTGCGTGAAGAAGGAAAAAGAAAGAATTCAGGGGGAAAAAATTAGTTACCTTCCAAGAGTTTATATGAAAAATCTTTTTGCTTCGTCTTCATTTAGCACATAAAGTTGTTATAAATATATTAATAAATAAACTAGTTTAATAATAATAAACTGTTTCTACCCGTAAAATACTGTTTCAACTGCTTTCGAATGAAGCAAAAATTAAGCGTGCATTAATCAAGCGTTTTCATCGGTTAGGTTGCCTTACTGAATCACCTAGCGTTTGATTCTTTTAATATGTACTAAATGTTTAGGCAAGCCTAAAGGAAGAGCTCCTCAATTACTTTTTATTTATGTTTCTGTTTCAGATCTGATTTGTATAACTAGTATGCTTGCCAGTCCAGTCTGCTCCTTTCGGTAAATTAGTCTCTTACCCCGTAAAACGCTGCGACAATCGTAAGTAATGTTGTTGGTCTGTCGTAATCTTGTCGCATGCGCAGTACACTGGCCATGCAACTTCCCGCCGAAAAAAAGCGGGTTCCAGCCCATGCAACTTCCCGCCAAAAAAGCGCGTTCCAGAAGTAGGAGATTTCGCGTATTGCCTTAAATGAAAACTTAAACGTACGGAAGTAAGGACGGACGATCGTGCGATGACGTCACACCCAAAACAAAAATTTCTCGGGGTTACCATATTTTCTTAACCATGGTGCTTTCGGGGCGCGGAGCTCCACTACTGCAGTAGTAACGCAGCATTCCAGTCAGTCTCCATGCAGCTTAAACGTTACACTAATTGAGATGATCTTCCGTAGACATTCCTACGTACATTGTAAGATATTCCTAACTAGTATTTTGTATCTGTACTTAACAAAACGACAATGCTGTATCCCGAGTGCGATAATGTTCTATGTACTTTAAAATCAATGTCGTTCCAGCAAAGTAAGAACTATTGCAGGAGTTTTGTCAATTCCGATCTTATAATGAAAACATACTACCGATTAACTCTTCATAATATAAGCAGAAGGCAAATTCAAACTCGGCTTTTGGGTTTAACGATGAACTGATATATGAAATGGATCATATATGAACTGCGGATATGAAATCAAGTGAAGCTATGATCCTCGCAGTTATGAACGCAACTTTTGCAATTGCGTAAAGAAGCCTGAAAAATTCAGGACTTCAACGGGGTTTGAACCCGTAACGTCGCGATACCGGTGCGACGCTCCAACCAACTGAGCTATGAAGCCACTGACGTTGGGAGCTGGTCATTTTTGGGTTCGTTAAAAGAAACAAAGGCTCCTGCTTCGTCAGTTGACTGTGAATCACTCAAGCAGTAAGTGAACATGACTTTAGCACAACTGGTAAACCTGAAAGACTGGCAACAGTCGCAGAAGACCGGAACTCGAATTTAACATCCACCGAATTGCTTTTTTTAAGTTCGGACATCTTCGGAAATCTTGAGATACGTCGCGTTTCGTCTGGAAAAACAAGCGCTGAAATGAAAAGCTTAAAACTAAAATTTAATTTGTTAACATTGCACTAACCTCGATCTGTTCGAAGTAACGCCAACATTCCAAGTATGAAATTGAAAAGAAAAGAAAGATTGTGTTAGCTAAAATAAAAACACATTTTTCTAAAAC
>NC_090871.1:61673209-61710709 GCF_036669935.1 Montipora foliosa | reverse complement strand
AGGTATAACACAATGTAGCTAAAGCGGTGACTATGAGCAAATGCGAAGGAACGTTGTTCGAAAACACAGATCTAGAGCCGGTTATTGTAAATAACATTAAATAACAAGGTCGCTGTCAAGGGAAAAAAAATTACTTTTCAAAAATTTTTCACGCTTTTTACGTCATTGTTTTCAAACTTCTTTGTTGTCATCGGCGTTTTCGGCCTTGGAAGGGCAGATGATTGGCAAAAGCCTATCAAATGTTTTCAAGCGAAAACGAATTAGTGTGAAGGAGGCCTTAATTCCTGATAGACCACTATCGATATATTAAAATTCAGTCCTAAAAAAAAGACATCATCTCCAGGCTCTGGGGATTAAATATAAGAATTTGTACGAGTTTATTCCCCAGAGCCTCGAGATGATGCATTTTGTTTAGGACCGAACTTTAATATATCGAAAGTGGTCTATTTCTCGACTCGGAAAATACCATAATACTCTTTGTTTGAGGTTTTGACGACAACATAAGCATGCAACAGAGAATCTTTCATTATCTCTTTTCACTCTGATACCGCTCGTACCACTTTCTGTTTAGGATAATTGGCCATATTGTAGGACGTGAACGAGACTGAATAATCGCGAAAGACTTATGATAGAGCCAAGTTATATCTTGAGGTGACGTTTTCGTCGACCGTCGTCGTCGTCGTAGATCTTAAGGTCCCTAACGACACGCAATAGACCATTGTCATAAATGGCGACTCCCTTTATATTCTTTTGGATTTATGTTACTTAGACCTGCTGGCCTCATTTTGAAACAAACATTCTTTTGAAATTTGCTCCTTGTAGCGAGCGCTAGAAAGGCTTATTAGCATTAAAACAAATGAATATTTTATTTGACCGCCATTACGAAAGAGGTCTATAATCAAATTTAAAGGACGTGAGCACCCGGCGATAACTTGTCAATTGTCTCTCCAAACATACATACTGTTCATTCCAGTACTATTCCTGGAAAGTTCATACACACTTTCCATGCCGAACGACTTGAAATAATCGCGAAATGATTCCAATAAAGAGAAGTTATAGTTAAGTTCTAGCCGTAACTCTCGTCTTCGTCCTCCAGACAGCAACACAAAAAGACCTAATCTTCTTGAAGGTTCAAATCTTTCCTCCAAATTCACTTCCTTTATAGTTCATCTAGTTTGTAGACGTTGAACGCACTAGATCAATAAGTTTTCGTTGATCTCAACGTCATAGATCTCAAGCCTAATTAACTCTCCCGAGTTGCAAATTTTATGAGTAAAAAAAAAAACAGCTTTATGCGCGCTCCCTTAATAGGCCATTTCCGAGTTCATGTCAGCCTCCTCTTCAAAGCGAACATGACCTAAGTGCGAAGTTTTTGTGGTGGTAACTGGTTCTACTTTACATATGAATGAAAAGTAATTTTCACAACAAACACGTCGCACTTAGACTCGATTTGAAGAGGAGGCTGGCATGAACTCGGAAATTGCCTATTAATTCGTAACTTGGCCACGCCCTTCAAAAGGACGTGAATTCTACAACTTAAAGTTTTGGGCAAACACAAATTTGTCATTGTCTCTTCTGACTTATAGGCTCGCGTTCACTCGACAGACATTGCGTGCCGTGGAACAATTTTCATATATAAAAATCCAGTCAGAGCTGAAATTCACCCAATCAGATCACTGCGATAAGCAATGCGAATTTCCATAACAAAAACAAACGGTCGAAAAGCCTCTCGTTCAGAGGTGAGCCTTTAAGAAAGAAGAAAACATTGTGTATTCATCTCACCGCATTTTCCTTTGTTCAAAAGCTTCAACCCTTTGTCACCTCTGGATGAGGCCCGACAAGACTTGACCTTCAGAAAGCACTCATTTGGATATTCAGTTCCGTCCGAACCGCACACCAGCGCTGGCAAGTGACTGCAGTCGCTTATCACGGGACACTGGCATTTTGCTTTTCCTTTCACCTCTTTACAGACTTGGTTAGGTCGGCATTTCATCCCAGAGCAAGTTTCTGACAACATAACGACCAACATCACGTTTCTTGGTATTCGTTACAATAATGTAATAAAAAAAAACGTATAAACTCTATCATTCCTAGAAATATGGGAAATAAGGCAAATAGGGGGTTTGGACTAAAACGTATTAGTAGAATTCTACTAGTACACTAATGCAAATGCTGTAATCTGATTGGCCGAGCCATTGAACACTATCAGCCATTAGTGTGCAGTGGCTGGAGGTCGTCTTGGAAATAACGACGTTTTTTTTCGTTTTTCCAACGTTTTGGAGGAAAAGTTGGATGCAAATGGTAATTAAATTTCTAAGAAGTCTAAACGAAGGACATTTACGGTTTCTTGACTTTCAAAAAAGTTGAAATTATTGAAAAAGCTGATGCGCTCGCGCGCACAACTTAGATTCAATCCGAGCGATCTTTTTCAGCCCAAACTTTAATAATACGTCAAGAAATAATTGGAAACCGTTATTTGAAGTAAATTTTAGTAAGAGGTGATAGTTGATTCGGCCTTCGGCCTCATCAACTATCACCTCATAGAAATCTCGAGCTCATAATCTAATTGTTAATTAGGACCTGTTAGCTTAGTGGATAAATATGGCGCGTTTTTACTGCCAAAATTTAAACGTGCATTCGGCAATTCAAACATTCAATTTAGCAATAGGACGTTTTCAACCACTAGCGACACCAGTAACAATAGAGAAATGTACGACTTCTGGTGGACGAACAAAACAAGCTATGAGTGCTCTTTTCTTTTCGTCCCCCATCATGGCGGCGATGACATCACTTGAAAACCTCTAATTCAAAGTTAGGGTTAGTGTTCGGAAAATGTCATTTTAACAAACTGATGTCAGTTTTTCATGAGTCTGTCCTGTTATTGATCATGAATTTCGTCATAACATTGTCAAAGTAGCTGTGGGTCCACGAGGCGATAGCCGAGTGGATCCGCAGACTACTTTTTGGATTCGGATCTTTAGATTTGGATTCGGAATGTGGTATAACTCAAAGGGCATATAATTAGCTTATCTATATTTTTGTCCATCTCCATTCCTTCCATTGCTAGCACAAACTGGAGAAAACAAATAAATGAAAAAAAAAAAAAAACGAAATAAGGAAACCATAAGGATTATTCTGGGACAAAACCATGGCTGCCGTTACGTCATATCGGTTTGGTAAGGAAAAGGAAGGGGGTGGGGATTAGGCGGCTGAGAGGCAGAGAAAACATACCACAGCTTCCGTCCTTCGTGGGCACCAGTCCACTGCCCGATTCACAAGCCTTTGCCTTCAGTTTGCATTCATTATCATAGGTTTTTCCGTCGCTACCACAGACTTTCTCTACTGACGATGGGCATTCTTCCTCGAGGGGACATCGGCAATCGTGCAGACCGTTTTGTTTCGGAAAACAATGCTTGTTTCCGGTACATTTAACTAAATCACAGATACCTGAGATTAAAAAAAAAAAAAAAATGAAAGTCAGTCCATTGTATTTGTTCCAGTAAGCAAGTAACACTATTTCCAAGATAAGGTAGAGCTAAAGATTGAGAAGTCCATTGAAAAAGGGGATTTTCCTTAACAAGGGAAAGCTGTCATTTTCAGTTACTTTCCCCGAGCAGCTTGAAAACTCTCTGGCTAATTTCGTTGACATGCTGGTGTCAAACAACAAACAACGGCCATTGGCTATTTTCCCAGTTCCATAATGCAATACGTTTTGGGGGTTCTTTACATAAAAACAATACAAGTTAATCACTCTTGGGACTGTATGACGCTTCAGGTAACTGGATATTTATTGTTTTAGTGCAAATAACACCCCAAAATGAACTGTATTATGAGATTTGCGAAAATAGCTAACAGAAAGAAGAAATATTACACTTTCCAGTCACAGAAGCAATTTTCATTGGCTTAGTGGTACTCTGATAAACCTCGATATCACGTTATGACAGCTTCTGACGCAACCATGCGGATGCTAGGAAGAGAAAAAATTACCACGCGAAGTTCTTTCGTACACGATATCGTCCACGTCCGATATTGTTTTTCTGCACCCATGCGTTTTTTTATTGAATCAATTTTTATCATTTAGGTTTAAAGTGTTAAGTTTGCGTTGTCAATTTAGCCAAGTCTTGTCGAGTTTTTGAGTATGCGAAATTCAAATCCGAAAATCAAATAAGAAACATTTGCCTTTGACTTGCCATGTGTCGGTGAGTAGTAAAACGCGACAA
Source organism: Montipora foliosa (assembly GCF_036669935.1). Lineage (NCBI taxonomy): Eukaryota > Metazoa > Cnidaria > Anthozoa > Scleractinia > Acroporidae > Montipora > Montipora foliosa. The sequence goes on along the minus strand of NC_090871.1, from coordinate 61,706,489 downwards.
TTTGGTTAAATTAAGAGACTTGTCAGAAATTAGCAGGGGGAGGGGGAGGATGTGGAGATTTTCGGTAAAGCGACGAAATAAAATGGCCCTCCCTAGGTAAGGGATTGAAATGTCTTGAACCTTCCCTGGAACTCATTCTAACATTTACTGACCCCCCGGATAAATAATGCCTCCAAATTTGTTATGCAGTAGTAGAAGAAAAAAAATGTTTCAGGACTTTTAATAAAGGAAACCTAAGAAGTAAGTGATATCTCTGTTGCAGAAACAGGACCAAAAAAGCTTTTGGCTCAGAAACCAAAACACACGCACAGCGTTCAAAACTTTCAATAGCGTGTCTTGTTTGTATGGCATGATTTTCATACATGGTTTGTATTCGTTTTATAACGTAATATTAAAGCATCCCTTTATAATCACAGTGGCTTAGTTTCTGGTGACCCTCCCTCTTTGCTGTCTTATTTTTTTTCACGGCCCTCCCTTTAGAAGGGCTCAAAAAACTGTGACCCTCCCCTATTTTCCACCCCCTTGCTAATTCCTGACGAGTCCTTAACCGCCGCAGAAAGACTTGCGAGCAGAAGTTTCCAGCGTTAGCCCTTTCTCGGAGCTGCCTTTTCAAGTAAAATTTGGGCACAAGATGTGCGCGGAGGAAGCTTCTTTGCAAGGAAAACAAGGGAGAAATGTGCTATCTGCGGTCTGCTCATAGCTCAAAATCAGGGAGCTAACGCAAGAGACATTTTTGTGCAGCCACCGACGGCAATCGGAAGTGAGGGAGCATTTTTTCTTTTGAATTTGTCTTCACTTTACCACATTTACATTGTTAAGTGTCTTTTTCCCGTTAAACCGGATTTGGACTCTTTTAGTTTTAACTTGTCTCGACACTACCACATTTAAGCTGTTAAGTATCCTTTCATTGGCGGAGACGATTTGTTTAAAAATACCCACACACACCTTCCATCCATTATATACAACCAAAGAAAAAATGACAACTCACCACAATATCCTTTCCTCTTGGGTAAAACTTTCTTATCTGCTTTACAACTCTTGGCTCTCAAAAAGCACTCGTTCAAATACGTCTGGCCATCGGAACCGCAAATCAAATCCGCGCTTAAAGTACAATCCTTTTCGGACGGACACACACAAACTGGCTTTCTGCCATGAACTTCACAAGAGGCATAGTTGTCACAACTGGTGGTATCACATGGGGCTGAAAGATGTAAGAAAACCTCTTTCCAGCAACGTGTGAAATAATGTTCTAATTATTGAAAATCAAATTAAACTCCAACAGACTGTGCAACGAAAACGGGATAAACGTGGGGGATTCAGAAAACTGCATGGCTTTAAATTAACCATGTTCAGAGCGAGAATGTCCAAGCAGGGATAATAAAAAGCGACAGAGAATCCTTTCAATTTTGTTGAACAATGTTTGTTTTCAAAAACACTCAAGTTTTCTTAACGTAATAATCCTATGATGCTTTTTCTATTGACAGACCTAATTGTGAATTTTATGTTTGTTTCTGTATTCCTTCCCGACTTGACTACTTTTGAATATGACGAATAGAATTAGCTTTTACTTCTCACTCGGCACAGAAAATTGAGCTACGAAGTTTTGGATTTGCCAGTCTCAGGGTGTCAAACAAGTTGAAAGGCGAAATGAGTCCTGAGATAGGATTTTTTTTACCAAGTATTTATAATAGTAATGGAACTGAGGCCCGATTCACACGGTACCGGGCGAATTTTCTACCGGTTGAAAAAATTTGACCGGCCATGTTGTTCGCACGGAACCGTGCAATATTTTCGTTCTGCTCACACGGAACTGACGAACCGGGTTAAAGTTTAATTTTTGCCAGTGTTTTTACAATCTGTTCATGCGCATGCGCAAAACGCTACTTTACGAAATCCAAAATGGCGTCAAGAAAGAGGAAGGCTAACGATAGTAGCTGAGTTACCGCGCATCCATGCAACCACTCCTTTGCCGTGCAAAAATTTAGACGGTCAAGGTGTTCTCAGTGCGACGGTTTAAATTTTCGACCATACCGGCTAAAAATTCGCCCTCGATTTTGGCGTTCAAATTTTTGAACGGCGAGGCGTCTAAATTTTCGTACGTTTAGCGTGGTTCCGTGTGAACGGAACCCCCTAAATGGTCGAATTTTCAACCGGTAGAAAATTCGTCCGGTACCGTGTTAACGTAGCCTGAGTGGAGTCCAATTTGGTCTGTAATCATACGAGTGATTAACAAAATCGCAAGACCGCGTAGCGGGAGTCGGATTTGTTTGATCAAGAGTATGATTACGACCGAATTGTACGACACGAAGTCCTGTCTCCAATTAATCATAACCATTACAATTTCCAAGAAAACAAATGCATTCCTTTTTCACTGTCAAATGTTACAAATTCGTCCATTTGGAAAATCCCCAGTTTTGTAGAGTAACTGGTTGTTGCTATGGTTATTGTGATAAATTCTGTGATTGGTGGATTAAGCTGAGTGTACTTAATATGACTGGCTGATGTAAATGTCCAGTTACAGGTGTCCGATTACAGTGTCCGATTACAACCCTACACAATAATTAGTGAAAAATAAAGGAGTTAATGCACCAATCAAATTTGAGAAAACTGTAGTGGTTATGATTAGGAAGAGAATAGGATTTTTTTTGGCAAAAATAGCAAAATAGGACATCCTATAAGGCACAAGCAAAAAGATGAGCCACACAATGAGATTGGATGGTTTCAGTGTACTGTGCAAAATGAGATCAAAGTTGGCATAAAAACGATGAGCAATAAGGCTTACCGCATTTGTCCGAAGTGACTGGGCTCATTCTCTTTCCCATCTTGCAGGACTCCACTTCCATAAAGCACACGTTGGTATAGACTTTATGAGTAGCACCGTCACTTCCGCAGACTGGTATGGAGACCGTTGAACAGTCGATGACATCTGGACAGCGGCATTCCACTCTTCCTGACTTGAATGCGCACAATGCGTTGTTGGTGCAACTCTTCAGTGAGCACGGAATTGTTACAAGTCCTACCACGGAGAGAAAAGAGATCATACCACCTTGGAAAGGATCATGAGTTTGTTTTAATGGTGAACTTTCCTCTCAAGTTCCTCGGGCTTTAAGGTGATTCTCTGGAAATTAAATTTGCCGTAGATTTCCGATGAAACATCGCACACTGCCGTAACATGTCAAGGAGATGATAAAAATGTAACAAAAAGGGAGGGGGGGGGGGGGGGGAAACCATGCTCGTTTCCATGGTACGACGCAGACGAATAAGACTATTTGAGCCACTCCGACAATTGCCGCGCACCCCCGATGTTGGACAAATTTAGCTCTATTTTATAAATGTAATCCATGTTATGACGCAAAGCCTGGTGTCATTCTCCGGTTAATTTACGTACGTACCTGAAAAATGTATTTGAATTCCTTTGTGAGTACTTAAAGGGATTATGTCACGCAAAATGATGTGATTTCATGACACCCAAAATGCCCAAAAAGTAGAATGAAACATTGCAATAACCACTTAAAAATGTTGAACAACACAAAAGAAATACAACAAAGAACACAAAAGGACAAGATTGAAACGGATTGCATTTGGGTAATCTTGAAAAAAGTCGGCCCGACGTTTTTCAAGTTTATGACAAATCGCCTTGATAAAGGTCGTTTCTGCTCAGAATCATCTTGTTTCTGATGTAACGATAATTTTATCAGTAAAGGAATTCCACATTACCATTTTCGAGTTTAAAACTCGTGATTAACTAAACATTTTCCCTAAACACCCTAGAAGAAAAAAACTAGGCATAGATTTTGGTCATTTTTACTGGGTTGCCAGTATGGCAATCCCAGTCGGAAAATGAGTAATATTTCGTCGTTTTATTTTCCGTGTCGGTAAAAGTCTTGCCTGTCACTCCCCTGCTAAGTGGTGTCTTTGTTCATAGAGTCTTCTGTTCGTATTTTGTTAGGCTTGAGGGGGTTGGGGTAATGCGTAGATTTCTCTGGTGCACACAGGAGAGCACTAAATTAACCTCCAATGGCGTCGAAAGTCATTTAAACGCGAATGGCGTTTTAGTGCATCTTTAAACACAATATACCCTTATGGAGCTCAGGAATTAACTTCAGTGAACTTTTCTATTACAAAGCTGTCAGATGCTCAGAGTGCACGCTTAAACTTGTGGTGAAAAGAAGTTGTGAGGGAACTTGAAATGATCAACATGTCAGCCCAGAAGCCAATGTTTCACGATTCCATTTTATTTTCTTCAATCTTTCTGGGTTCAGTACTTTGCTAGTAACCACATGTCTTCTCAGAGGGCTATTTACCTAAGACTTCTACCATGGCACTACAATGTTATACAATACCAAAACAATATTGTGTACTATTAGAGCTACATATTACGCAAAGACAACTTCAATCTCCTGGAAGACAAAACGCAGCTCAGTTGACAATATGGAATAAAGCGCTGTGTTACTGCACTACCACACGTAAGCAATGCGTGTCTATTTTTTCTAAAGATGACAGGAATTTCTTCTCTCTGACAAATGATTAATAGGCCGGTAGCCAGGTTTTTAACCTAAAAAAAAAAGATCTGTTTCGTCGTATGAACATGTGAGCCTAAGGGCCTCTGCTGGTACGACTTCTGGGTGACCCCTTAAATGGTCTTAATGATTCCCAACTTGAAAAAATTGCCTGGAACGCTGCAGTTTAATACCACCCAACTAAGTCCCTTCTGTTTTTGAGCAACAAGTCTAGGAAGATCGAAAGAGACTCTACTCGCAGGGTAATTTCCCACGCGAACGCAGTGAAAATGGTCACTGCAGGCGAATGAACCCGAACCGAAGAAAACCTGTTTCCTGCGTTTATGAGTTCGTTTTCTCTACAGACTGAAAAAAGAAAAAAAGGAGCGGGCAAAGACTGTTCATAACCTCTCTTTTAAAAGAAGACAAAAACAAATAAAATAAAATAAAATAAAAATACGAGGAACTCGGAGAAATAACCACGAACGACAATAAGTACAATTTTGTGTACTTGTTTTGGTCCAAGAAAAAATGGTCTTAAGTAGCACTGGCTGTTTACTAGATCGAAATTTCGTTATGTGACCACATGCTGAATCTGTAGGGGTTGGCTGCTACTGAACCAGAACTCACGATGCCTTCCTGGCGTTTCGCTAAATAAAATAAATAAATAAATAAATAAAATAAGCCTTTCTCTCAAAAAACAAAACAGAGAATTTGACACGAAAGTCACGGAAAGTTCAACATTACAACTTCCTGTTATTTTCGTTTTTCTTTTATTATTATTATTATTATTATTATTATTATTATTATTATTACTATTGTTCAAGATCCCCGATCCTCGATCCTGCTTTTCCAGTACATCCTAAACAGTCCAGTTGCCTCCATTTTGATCGATAGCTCGTGCTCAAACTTTCATTGATCGACCTTAGCCGAAAACACACTTCTTTCTCAGACAGAGAAAGTCAAGACTTCCCATGATTTCTCGTGCGTCCTAGTGCATGTAGAACATCCCATCCTCGTTACCAGAATGTAACATATTAGCAAGGATATAGCTTGAGACAATAAACAACTCCAGTTTAGATTGCTAACGCAACACTACACTTTATTCGCTAAGCAGCTTGCGTAAGAGAATAATGATGACATAGCTTAACACAACTTCCGGTTACCTTAATATATCACAGTGTTCGATGGTCGTCTCTGAAACTAGGCTATTGAAACATATAACAAGTACATAATGTTATGGAATACGAATTTTGTATCCTTATAATTAATATGATTCTAATTATAATTGTGATCTTCTACAGAATCATGATCCAGTGTGACAAGCAGGGACCACTGTGATTTTTGTCGTACCGTGGCCCCTGTGTAAAGATCTCCAAAATTAAAGGCAAATAAGCTGTCTTCCTTTGTTTGCTTCAAGTGCAAGGATCTGTGGATGATTATACCCTAACAGTCCTGCAGAGTTCCTACTAGTTTTAATTTTAAAAATTGGGGGTCCATGGGAACTCCAGCCACCTGAAATTCAGGGTCCTTTTCTATTTTGAGGAATCCAATCTGAATTTCGTGTGTATACCAGGGACTCACAGCGCTCAAAAACCATTCATAACGGCCCTCAAAATCTTAAAAGAAAGTTTAAAAGAAATACAACACAACTATTTGGTCAAGTGGAGCCAACTGTACTGAAAATACAACGATTTCAATAACACTTGTTAAGATCTGCTTTTCCTGCACATTCAGTAAACTGCGCAAAAATACCTTTGAATTAGTAGGCACCGTCCTTAATGAATGTTTAGGATTGTTTCTGTATTTCAGGTCGTTTCGTTTTGCAAATTAGTGTAAGCCCTAAGAAAGGTTCTCTGATGCGCCCAACAGTGGACTCCAAAGTTAACCAGACCCATAATGAACAATATATAAAAACATTAACATCTTTTATAAAAATAAAATACCAGTGATAAATGATATTATTCTTCTCTTAGGTTAATGTAAAATCAAACAATATGTAACTGATACGAAATTATTATTTAGGTGAAATAAATGTCATGTATTAAATTAAATCAAATTTCAACATGCAGTTAATTAACTCTTACCTGTCTTAACATTGTCACAAAGTAAACAAATCCCCTTCAAAACAAAATCGTCCTTGCTAAGGTTAAAAAGCTCATTCACATGCTGTGGGAAACTTTTCAGCAAAAAAGAAAATAGGGGTCCACTTTTTTCCCTTTCCCGTCCCAGGTATATATTTGGGCTTCCGGCTTCTATCTAGAAAGCTCTTAATCTTGGTGACGTCGGCTTTAGAAGCGCCAGACATATCAATCCTGATCATGAGATATCACTTAAGTTCGCAACTATGATACAAAAATACTGTCATGACGACTAAGCAGAGCCAAGCAGTTTCCACAAAGTCGTGCCTCTAAACCGATCGTGCACTGTTCTAAAGGTCTCTAAAGAATGACAAGAAACAAATCTTGCCATTCTAGACCTCTCTCAGTCTAAAACAACTTTTACATAACCCTCGCCAAAATTCAATGGAACGTGATTTACAAAGTGAGTTTATCTCCAAAATAGACAGGACTATTGATATTATGTTCTTGGCAATGAAGATAAACACATCTCTGTGGTACTTTGCCCACACCACTAGGCGAATGATCAAGAAGGGCAAATTGACAAAACCTATCTCTGCCAGATTGCGGAGGATTGTTGCTCGGAAGTGAATCTTTGTGTCATCGCTTGATAGCTTGTTTTCGAACAATTGCCAAAGTGACATTAGTAGACTGACAGATGCTACTACAACCATTGCTATTCCGAAGTCCATTGTTACTCCGACGTTTTCACAAATTGTGGTAACACTTGAATTTGCAATGGTCGGGTCGCTTTCATTTCTTGTAGTATTTGCACTCGAGCAATTCTTGTTCCCGTGTTCTCTGTCACCCAAGACGATATCTATCATGTCGACAACATCGAAGAGATCAATGGCCATTTGGTAAGAAAGCTTGGACACTAGATCTTTGCGCTCGTCAGATCGATCTAAATCGTCGGCATTGTGTAACAACAACAGCAGCAGAGGAGGTGTGACGCACAGAACTCCCTTCAGGACATTAGGTCCAAGGAAACTTTTGTTGTCAAGTCTGTCTCCGGTAGTTCCAAATATGATTCCAATGTGTGCCACAAGGGCAATTACGTACGCAAACCACACATAAAATAACGAACGAAGTTTTGCTTTTCTACAAAGTACAAGGACAAGCCACACGACCACTGCCGGTACAAATAAAATACCTTGTACTATGGGAGGCCATAAAGAATCCTTTTCGTAATGAACGCCATAAGCGATTAGAAATGCCCATTGTATAAGTAATAGAACGAAGAACGCGGCACGTCCTAGATGCATCCAAGAGCACCTCATGATACTGTCCAACTTTGCCAGCAGGATATGCTTACTGCGGTCGAATTTGTTAGAAATATACAGTAATTAGCCAATTAGGAAGCGCCACACTTCAGGATTTACGTGAGCGTGAATAGAAACGTCGGTTTACAATGCAGAGACAAGATGAAATATTAATTACATCACCGACCAACACACTTTTACTCAAGTTTTACACAAGTTCTACTTAAGTTTACTGACAGAAAATACAGAGCAACATCAAGCTGCAAAGATGTCATGCAAATGTAAATAGCCTGACAGTGGCTTTCCCAGAAGAGCTGGCGCTTTCGTAGAAATCCGGAAACAGCTGCCTCGGTTTCCAAAATCAATGGTGTAATATGATTGGTCGTTTGTTGCAAAATTCAACAATGTATGTTTGTATGCAACAATCTATATTCAACTTCAACATAGCACAGAGCTGCAAATAATTTCCCGGCTGGCGCCGGTCAAATTGTCCTTTGCTCGGACATATCCCATTTTTGGCCGGAGAAACATCGATAATTTTTGGATATTTATATTTATATAAATGACTGACGCTCATTGATAGGCAAGTCTAAATCAAAATGTCTTGAGTTCTTATTTAAACTTTTGTTTGTTAGATATTTGTCTGATGTTGTCAGGTAAACTGTTCCACAGTACGGGTCCAGATTTGAAGAAAGCCCGTCTCCAAATGTTTTGCATTTTGTTTTTGGAACCAACAACTGATCTTTGTTTCCGAGGTGGTAACGTCCTTCCGGCTTCACTCGTATCAGATTTTCCAAATATGAGGGTGCTAGACCATTGCTTCAGTTCTACGTCTTATATACGGTTAATTATGAAGTTGATGAAATTGACTGAGGCTTCAATCTAGTTGATTTTCATCATAATAAAAGCTAACTGGTGTGCATTTACAACAAGTAACAAGCAGAATCCATGTCCGCTGATTTAACACAATTTTAGCTCGGATTTTTATGAATAAGGGTAAATCTTAAAATGTTTCACTGCTATATCTTATTAAAAGGGACCGGGTAAATGATACCAACAGACAACTCTCTTTTTTTCCATTTAGAATACTAGAACGACAGCATAATTTTGCTACTTTTCGTCAATTTCAAGTCTATACTCCATGGGGAAAACATTACCTAATCCTTGCGAGGTATGACGTCTGTCAATACAACTCTTATCTACATTACCATCACTGAAAAGCTTCTTGGTAACCAAGTTTTTATTAAGGGAGTGCCGGAAGTGATGATTGATTTCTTCACTTTGAGCCTTTTTAATGTAAATTTAATGCATTTTTTCTTCAGTAAAGTTTGAGCAGAAGTTTCCAAATATTTTATATAAATGACCCACGCATCGTGACACGTAACACAATGACATCTGCGGTGAATCGTTTGAGATGAATGGCGTATATAGGCCAGGTAAAGTTTACATGTTGTCATATGTGAATTTACTGCTAAAAAGGTTTTGTTTCCCTGGAAAATAGAATGTTTAGTTAACCGCGATATTTATAAGCTTAAGTGATTCACACGAAAATGTCGACAAGTAGACAAATGAATCTAAACTTACTTTCTTGTTATTGTGATTTTCGCACTTAAATTTGAAGACAAAGGGTGCCATGACCCTTGTACCGACACTGAGAGGTTTTGTCGTCCTTCTCACATCATGTTTACAAAATCCACACGGACTAATACTAAAGTAATTCACACCCGTGAACGGTACACATTTGTAAGACCCGCTAATTTCCGGTGACGACTTGGTGAATGACAAAGCGAAAATTTGCAACGACAGCCGGAAATTTTATGACTACTACGAATCATCTATTAAAAGTTCTTGGTCTGGTAGTTAAGTATCCGTCTTTTCCCCTCCTTTTTCACAAACGGCAATAACACTAAACCTTTGCTACTCCACTCCTCGAAGGATTAAGCTTGGCGTCATTGAAAATTAGCCATTTTATCAATGTGCGCGAGCTAATTCGCGCGCCAATGACGCAAGAAATTGAGCGCAGTACAGGGACGGCAGAACGTGTTTTGTATTGGTGGGGGGGGGGGGGGGGGGGGGGGGGCGGAGGATAACAAGTAAGCACCGGAGACGCTATCTTGTAGAGAGTTCTGGAGGAATTCTCCGCCAGAAAATTTTGAAATCTTGAAGCTCGGAATGATACTTTGAACATTCTAGGAGAGATATCAAAAAAATAAACGTGGATTAACCGGCTCCGCCGTGCCTGCAGTAGGGTTACGCAATGCAAAAGCAGGGAATCACCTCAAGAGTTCAACAGTTTTGGTTATATTCTGTGAACTTACCACATGCTCCACGCTTAATAAAAAGACCCATTTTCTTCTCGCAGGACTCTTTCCTCGCTTTGCATTCATTTTCATAGGTTTTGCCATCGCTGCCACATACGGGTTCTCCAAAGCTCCCACACCCGTGAGGACATGCGCAGATGGCGTTTCCCTGGGGATTTACTTCGCAGTCGTGATCACTTGGACATGTGGCCTTGGAGCAAGGAGCTAACAGGAGAGAATTTTTTTAAATACATTGAATGTTAAACTTTGGTATAATTGCATAGGTAATTATTGAAAATTCTCCGCGCTGATTGGTTACACTTGAAGTGATTATTTAAGAATTAGACCCGTGGCCCTTGAGGGCGAAGGGTCTAATTGTTTTAGTATCACCCAACTAGTCGGACAGAAAAGGCAATAATAAAGTTAGCAAATGCAAGTTGAAGAAATACTTAGTTGGGAATAAAACGAAAGAAAGCGTCACGCTTTTCGCTACTCGAGGACTATTACTAATAGTCCTCTAGTAGCGTAGCCAATCAAAATGCAGCATTTGCATTAGTCCACTAGTTGGGTGATACGTGATAATCACCTAAGCGGTTTTTTCAAAATGACCGCAGGCCTTTTATCGAGTTGACAGACGAAGAAATTAATTGTCTTAAGGGACTGGTCAAAAAGTATAGGGGGGGGGGGGGGTGGGCCGGAGCATTTGGAAATGTGGTTGATAAAAAACACATGGCCCACCCCCTCCCTTCGGCACAAAAATGACTGACCCACCCCTAAAGCAAGGTTGGAAATTACATGACCCACCCCCTAATATTAAAACATGCATTATTGGTTTCCTCTTAAAAACCCAATAAAACCTGTTCTGTGCGAGAGCAGTGACGAAGATTTTGAAGAGCAAGAGATGATGACGGTTGAACAGGCCGAGCTTATGGAACAATATGTTAACGGTGATTTATGAAATAAGCAGAAATATCAAGACAATCCTAACAAACGTATTCAAAATACCAGAAACTTTTACATGGCAGTGTTACATGTATCTATTCAGACTGTTTTGTTAGTTCGTTTGTTTTTTCCATTTTACAAACCGTCATAATATTGATACCTATTGTTATGAAAAGAAATAGGACCTCGTGTTTCGTGTTTCTAGAATATAAGTAACAAGTTACAACATAGGAGACCACACTAAGGCATCAGAATTTTAAACAGCAATGAAATGTACAAACAAAAATCGTACATTTTATTAAAATTGCATTTTAAAAAGGACACAACAGATTTGAGAGTATTTTTAGCAGTAATTTCACCTGGCTGTGTTTTATATATCAAGACAGTGTGGTCAACTGTCCCGTTAGTATGAAGACTTAAATGTGTGCCCGTCTATGTTATAAAATAGGGTGACCCACCCCCTAAGGGTAGCTGAAAATTGCACGACCCACCCCTTGCACAAGGCTCAAAACCTCATGACCCACCCCCTCTCTGCTCCGGCCCACCCCCCCCTATACTTTTTGACCAGTCCCTAAAGAAAACACATATTTTTCAAATAATCACCCAAGCAAATTATACTAAAACAATTTTTCAGATCGCCTTCGGCGAATAATTGTTAAACGTCGTAATTCAGGGGCTTAGCCGGGGGAGGGGGTCCTAGGGTGCCCGTGACCCCCCCACTCTGAAAAACAAAACAAAAATTGCTTTATAAATTTCAAGTGATCTCAGCTAGAGAAAGTCAAATTTATTGTGCAAGTTTTTGAAGCGACCAAAATGACACCATTGTAGCTGAAATACTCCCGGGCTAATGAAAAAAAGTACTTGAATTTTGATTTTCTTTTTACAAAGTATCCTGTGGAGAATACAGGGAATTGCAATTGCATATCCGAAGGTTCCGGGGGGAGGGATGGGGAACATGCCCCCTATTCTTCCCAGATACCGGTCCCTTAGAGCGCTTCCGCCCCCGCAAATGAAAAATCCTGCCTACGCCCTTGTTATTAAGTTAGGACAATGCCGTTACTTACTACACTACGACTGAGTTTTAAGACAGAGTTATAAAATTTAAGCTTGTTGAAATAATTAACCAGATCGCTTCCACAAGTGTGCGATCAAAATCCAATTTCTCCTTGTGGTATAAAAACAAGAGTTGTAGCAACATTCATTTTTCGTAAAATCTCGAATTTTCAAAAGATTGCCTGGTTTATCTCGTTTAATAGACTACCGCGGTCATTTTGATTTCTTTTGTTTAAAAAGATACTACGGGATGACAAAATTAATATGGGCAAAATTAATATGTATTCGCCGCCTGGGCATCCCATAATAGCTTTTGGAACAATGTAACTCAAAATGGCCGCCGTATCGTCGAAGTAGTCTATTGTTCAGAGATGCACTTTCAATATTCAGTACCCTCGGCTGACTGCTAATGAGGCAAAAGATGTAAACAAAGATTGCCCAATACGAGGTTTTCGGTCCTATGTTTACGATGAGTACTTACAGCATTTTCCTCTTGCTTGAACTTCAATTCTCTTCTTCATCTGACAAGACTGCGCCTCCAGGACACAAGTGTTAGCATACGTCTTCCCGTCGTCTCCGCAAATCCGCCTCTTGACCGCGCGGCACTGGTCAGCCGATGGGCATATGCACTGCGCAGTACCATTTGCTGCCACAGTGCATTGACCATAATAGTTCTGACAACTAGAGAACGAGCAGGGGCCTGGGGTCAAAGCAGATGAGAAACTATTTGAATCCTGATTGACTGCAAACACGAAAGTATCACTAAAAAGTAATGCTGACATTCTACCCGCCTACGACCTACTTGCAGACAAATGCTTTTATTTAAGCGGGATTGACGCCATACCTACTGACAGTGGTCTTGTTTAGAAGTCGAATAACTCAACACGTTAACCAGATTTTGAGAAATTTTGTCATCGAGGGGACGTGATTTGCCACGTGATAACAAGACTTGTTGCGCTCAGGTATCCTTAATTAAACCACTAGACTTGATTTTCGATTACACCATCGTTCCTTGAAGAGGACCACACATACCTCAAACTACATTTTTTTATATTTGTCTCCTTTTCTTCACACAATTATATAAGATGTGTTTGAGTGTAAAATTGTAACTTATTTTTATACATACTCTGTTTTACCTTCTACATATACCAGCTTTTGAGTTATTTTTAAACCACTCAGATTTTTAAACAAATAATTATCCCAGAGTGACGATCGAAATAAGAAATCTGAGTTACATCTCTTCGTGCATTTACCGGGGTAAAAAACTTATTATTAATTCCTTCACTTCAATTGCGGACATTATCATTGCTATTGTTTTTAAGAAGGGCACTAGCATCACGAAAGGACCTTAAATTAGTTTGCAAAACAATGTTAAAAACAAATCAGTCTCGTTTGAACAAGAACGCTTTCTGATTAATAATATACATGAAAAAATTATTCAGTTCTGGTCGGCTAAAAAAGAGTGCTGTTCTCAAGTAACACGGGTGCAACTTTGTAACACGAGTACAAATTACAAATGCACGTTTCCAAGTTTACAGTTCAATGACTTGACACACATTGTAATCAGTTTCAGCCCATCAGTTCAATGGACTTCACAGAAAATCAAAGCGCGCGCTGCAAAATTTCACTTGGTTCGATTTTCTGGCATCCTTTTTTACGTGGGATGCCTGTGGCAAACCACGTTTAAAAATGCCTTGAGCGTCGTCGTAGTCAGATATGGAAATTGGCCACATATTTGTCAAGAAGCTCGGAGCTTGTCACTAGGAGTAATCATTGATTATGAAGTGCGTTCGTTGGGAGAACGTTGGAGGTTGAAATCACTAGACGAGCCGAGATGCCATGAATACGATGCATTTATGTAAAGGACGTCTATCGCAAGTATTGGTATGTGAGGATTGTGGAATACGGCTAAAAATGGGAAGTTTGGAGTAAAGAGGTGATAACGTCACAAAAACTAAATTGTTGAAAGTCTTGAAATCTTGAAATTGTATGAGAGATTATTACTCTAAATGTTCCTTGCCAAAAATCAAATTGAGTCCATGCAAACAATCACCAGGTGCGCGATCGTCATTTGCGCATGTGACGTAATTCAAGATGGCGTTGAAAAAGCAGACGGACGAAAAACGAAAACTTTCTTAAGCTAATCCTATGCACAGGATACCCAAGATTAGAATTTGCGTTCCACGTTAGGAGAACGCAATTAATGGAATAAAGAAGCACTGATACATTTTTCAGCCTACAAAATTGCACTCCGCGCTTTTGCTGGTCTGAAAAATTTACTAGACACTATTTCTACCAAATTGCACTCGAAATCATGTGATTAACTATAAAAAAAACAGCAACTAAAATTAACGAGCACCTTACCGCATCTTCCTTTGTGTTTCACTGTGATCTCCGCCCCATTCGCGCAGCTCAATGCCCTCAATTTACATTCGTTATCATACGTCAAGCCATTGCTACCACATACGGGATCTACCGTATTTGGGCATTTCTCAATGCTTGGGCAGTCGCACTGGGTGGAGCCGTCAGAGTGGAATTTACACACCGCATGGTTCAAACAGCGTGCAGCTTGACAAGGATCTAATGTTATCACGAGAAACAAATAGATTTTTAGTTTTGAATCGTTGTGTCAAACTCTACAACATAATTCTTACAATAGAAGATACTGTGCATTTGGTGAAAACCCACTGCCAATGACAGAGAGGTTTCCGATGGTTCACTGATCTACATTTTTAAGAACGAAAAGCAAAGCAAATTTATACAAGTCCTTATTTAACGAAGGTGAACAATGATTACTGGTAACCCAGTAGTTTACATAGTGGTCCTCAAATGAATGAAAAACAAAGCCATACAAATGAACAAAACAGAGTTAAGGATGCAAACCGGTGAGAGGCAAACCAGTTGGCTGCTTACAAGCGCGGCCGAGGAGTTAAGCCTGGGAACAACAACAACTCCAGAGGAGCGGAGCGGGACCTGAACCCGGAATCTCGGACAAATCCCTCCCCCAAAGTCAGTCTTTCCATCTAAACCCCTCCCCCCCAAACAATGTTGTTTTCTTATCGCCAACTCTTCCTTTTTCCGTTACCAACATTGAAGGGGGGAGGCCGGGGAAGAGGGGAGAGTGCAAGTAGAAAATGTAACGTCAAGGTGATTTTCCCTCATTTTTGTCTTCCCAGTTCAGTGTCTCAAATACTCTTGTCGCTTATCGTGGTCTTTTATTATTGGTCCCTCCACAGACAAGTACTCGGCTAGATGAGCCAATTGGTCATCGCTGATACACACTTGGATTCCGATAACTAAAAGTGGTATCTTTCGAAGGTCCAAGTTTGAAGAGCAGTGTCAGCGAGATATCGCTACAAAGGGCACCAACGCGAACACAAACCACAAACAAAAACAAAAAGCCCTCAAACGAAAATCCCTTCAATTAAAGGGATAACAATTTCAAAAAGAAAAGATAGCGCAGGATGTCATGGAAAGAATCCAACAACAGGGCATAAATGATAATGTACGAATTTCCCAAAACTTCACCCACCGCACATTCCCTTCTTGTCCATCTCAATCGGCTGGCTCGTTTTGCAAGCTTCCACTCTCAATCTGCAAAGGTTTATGTAAGTTCTCTTGTCACTGCCACAGACGGGTTCGTAGTCTCGAGGACAGTCATTCTCGGTTGGACACTGACAGCTGGCACTCTGGTCAATGTTTGGTACACACCTCTTGCCGTTAGAACAGCGAATGTTCTCACAGACATCTGCAAAGGGGTAAAATCTTACGTCACCATCAAATAAAGAAATAAACAGCGTGACCACGCTTCACGCTCACGAAAAACGGCAAGCGTCGAGGCGAAATTTGTTCTTCACGCAAAGTTTGGCGTGAAGAACATAGCGCTTTACGGAAGGTAACCTACTTGATTCTAGTTAATGTCATTTTTCGAGAAAGTTCTTGAAAGAGAGAAATAAGTTAGAATATGAACATTTTCAGGATTAAATGACAAGCAGTATGTTACAAGCCTCAAGAACCTTCTTAAGTTTACATTCCAAATAACGTTTCAGTGTTGTTGGCAGTGATTCTGTTTTCGCTGTAAAATGATCTTTTCCTTTTTACGAGGATTTGGCACTTGGCTGAGGCTTAAATAATCATCGGTTCTAAAATCCTTTTTTTTTTTTGCAATATAAACACCTTTTTTTGAAAAAGATGTCCAACAGATTTTATTGCAAACATTATTTTCCCCGGTTTAAAGTTACTCTCTTAGAGGTATAAAGGTTCACTCTGACGTATCCTACATGTACAAGTACTTCGAGAAGCCATTTCGCGGCAGACATCACTGCAAGGGAAGCACTTTCTCCTCAGTTATTTCTAAACTCTGTGTTTTTTATCTAATCAACACCATCCCTGTTAATAGTTAATTACAAAAGAACGATGATTGGTTTGTACAGCTCATGGGGAAATCGAAATCTTGAGCAAATAAGAGCCAAAAGAAAATGGGGACTTTAAGATCTACGACGTCGACGTCGTGAAACCTGGAAAACGTCACCTAAAAATGAAACTTGGCACATTTGTATGTCTTTCGCGATTATCCCATCTCGTCAACGTCGTATATTATGGACGAAGTATCCCAAAAATAAATTGGTAGGAGCAGTTTAAGAGTAAGAATAGAGAACAAAAGATGCGCATTTGTATGGTCGCGCTGTCGTTAAAACCTCACTTCACGTCGATCTTAAGACGAATACCCAAAAAAATGAGCCAAAAAGGCGTTACGCACGTGGCCTCTGCAAGATTACTTTATTTTTTTGTGGCATTTTCGTCGACGCCGCCGTCGTAATCTTAAAGTCCCTAATAATTTGTTTCGAGAAACCGCAGTGACAAAATTAAACCATTGCGCTTAACCCAAGCAGAATAGTGTCATAATCTTCACTTAAAGGGAGAGTTTCACGTCTCTGCGTATGGGCAACCTGTCACGTCAGCCCATTAAATTCCATTGTTATTGAAACAATCGAAAGCACTGATGCAGGAAACGGAGGCAATGCCTAAAAATTTGACCAAATTTGATATTTTCTGTGTACACCCGCGGTATCTTCCACCAAATTTGGGCCTCAGTCACTCAGTGTATTTGCTTAAATACTCTTTGTGTTTAATGAACATCATCTGGTTCAGTATAAAACCGTAAAATTTACAACTGCCTCTTTAATCGCCATACCGCAAGTCCCGCGGTGTTTGACTCCAACGTTGTCCTTCGCAGCACAAGATTTTGCTTTCAAAATGCATTCATTCAGGTAAGTCTCGCCATCGGTGCCACATACAGTGTCTTGCTCCTTGGAACAGTCCTTGACTTCAATGCACTTGCACGACAATGAGCCATTCTTAAAACCGATACACACTTCGTTGTCCTGACAACTATCTGGCTTACAGGTGCCTAGAAAGGAAAGGGGACTGACTTAACCTTCTAAGAGGGTTATGGAATTTTCATTATAAAGAGGCTGCTAGGACAACTTCACCCTGTAGAGCGTGGCCCTTGCACATTCATCTGCTCGTAGAGCAGAGTAAAATATTCTGTTTTTTCAGTCTGCTATCGCCAGCAGAAAAAAAAAATTCTAATCCCTTCATTACAAAAACAGAAAGTCGAAACAGAACGTTATTTATACGATTCAGGAAGTGTTACAGTCTCAAATCATCTCACCACATGGTCCGAGGTGTTGCTGTTCTACCGTCTTGTTGTCAGCACAAGCCGCTGCATCCATAAGGCACTCATTGGCGTATGTCTGTCCGTCTGAGCCACAAACCCCATCACCATCGCTTGGACACTCGTCTTCAGTGCGACACTTGCATGAAACTGAGCCGTCAAAGTTTCCTGTGCAAACAGCGTTATTTTTGCAGCTCGTAGTGAGGTCACATGGTCCTGTAAGCATGAATTAAATACAAGGAAATACATACAATAAATTGCTCTGATATCAGTGTTATCAAACACTGAATGACAAACCTTCCTTATATAAGACATCATTTAACAAATGGATTCCATGTTGCCGTGCGTCTGTTCAGTAATAGATCACAGATGACGTCAAAATGTGATAAGAACGAAAAAGTGGTACACGAGGCAATAGCCGAGTGTGTCACTGATGTTCTTACCACTTTTTGACGTCTTCTGTGATCTACTCCTGAACAGACGCACGGCAACATGGAATCTATTTGTTTTACATAATAAGTAATTAAACTTTATTCGCATAAAAGCTGATGGTGACGTCAATCGTCCTTCTGTCCTCTAATAGATCATAGGCAAGAACCAATCAAAATGCGAGAATAACTTGAGTTATTATATAAATATTTACAGATAAGTTCATCTACCGTAATTGCTTACGCATGCTCAGAACTCGTACTCGCGTCTTAAGATTTACTAGTAACAAAAAGTGAAGTCAATGATATCTTCGCTATTGTAAGAAAGAAACAGAAACACTAACCACAGTATCCATCCATAATCACAACTACGGGCGTGTCTTTTTCACAAGCCTTTGCCTTCAAGACACAGTCATTCAGGTATGTTTTTCCATCGCTTCCACAGACAGTGTTGACAGTGACTGGACAGTCTCTCTCACTCGGGCATGCGCATCGCGGTTTACCTCCTGAGTCAACGACGCACGTCTTTGGTTCTTTACAAGTCACACCGGCACATGGATCTAAAACAAGATTTATGACAGTATGAAACAGTAAGCTAACCGCTGGTCTAAGCAGCAAGGGAATGATGAAATCAACAACGCAGTAACCATAGAACTAAGATTTAACAAATAGCCAGATTTCATGTTGCCATGCGTCAGTTCAGAAACAGATCACCGATGACGTCAACATGTGGTAATAAGAAAAAAGTGGTACACGAGGCGGTAGCCCAGAGCCAATCAAAATGCGTGCATTATTGAGCCTATTGTGTCAACGAGAATAGATACATATTATCCTGACAAGCTTGTCACGCCGAACCTTCCTATGACCTCGACAATACAAATGTTTTAAAGCGAGTCTCGATCATTATTACTTGCTAGCTTTGGTTTTGCTTTAATTACTAAGCGCTAAGCGTAATGATTGGCTCTAAAATCTCGCAACAATTCTCAGCCAATTTGAGAGCAAAGCAATTGTCATATGATCACTTGGGTTTTCCCGCCCTAAGCGACACCTACATTGCGTTATGATTGGCCCATTTGCGGCCAATCAGTAGAGAAACAAAAAACACCAATCAAACAAACGGAAAAATTTGAAACGTTACAAAGCCATTATAGTATTCATGGTTCTCAATTGAACCCATAACCCGTAACACCTGCCATGGGCGTCACTAGTAAGTGTAACGGCTTTAAAACCGCCATGATGAGCAGATCAATGTGTCAATCACTTGAAGTGTTATGGCTGATAATAGCACTGCAACGGCTAAAGAAAATTCTATTGAGCACCCTGGTATTCCTGGTAAAGAACGAATCCTCGTATCGGAGAGTTAGAATTATGCGCGGACAAAGAATTACGTAAATTTCTCTGTCTTCTGAAACTGTTTCCTTCAGTGTTTTGTTTAGCTTTCTTTGGATCACCCATGAAGTTTACTGGTTGTTAGCTGGGGGATGAACCCGCGTCAGAAGAAAAAATTTCGATTTTTTTCCCGCTCTAGGTCCACATCAAGAAGCAATGAACTTATATGTGATAAATAACTTACGATTGAAAGTGGATGTGGAAACTGCGAATTTAAAACGATTTTAAGAGACCATCGTTGTTGTGAAAGCAACTAAAAAGGTGGTGGAGAAGCCTTTAAAAGTCCAACACTGAACGGGGCTCGGGGCCAAGTCCTTCTTTGCACCTGTTCCAGTTGCTCTCTTAACTGCGATAATTTTTCTCTTCCAAAAAATCAATGAAACAGTAATCCGACTTACCACACGTGCCAGGTGTTTGGTTATCGACGGTGTCGTTCACCAAGCAATTTGCTACATCTAAGAAACACTCGTTGACATAAGTGTTGTTGTCATGGCCACAAACAGGAGCATAAGTCTGAGGACACTGCCTGGCATCCTTACACAAACACTGAGCCTTTCCGTCTCTCACCTCGCAATGAGCATGCAGTTGACATTTTACTCCAGCACACAAACCTGTGTAAACAAAAAGAAATACCATTTTGACGAGTAAGAACAAACAGGATGTTGTTTTACAACGAGGAAGAAAGATCCTGCTAGTCGAACCAATTTTTCGTTTCGTTTACAAACCAAAAGTCTCGGCTAGGGTTTGACTTAATCCTCGTTTTCCGAAACATGCTTTAGTAATGAGGATCACTTGTTTAACCAGCACGTGAAAGGACCCAGGACAATATAGCGGGAGAAACTCTAGAATTAGTTTGGGCAGAGATAAATAAGTATTACCCCCAATGATGTCAACCTGTGCAGGACGCAGGCATCTTTTTTGCGAGCAAAGTCAAGGGTTTAGCGGATGAGGCTTCAAACAAATGACGATGCCTATAGCACCTTGCTTGGGAGGTTTCGTCGGCCGAAAAGCGCCACGAAAGTTAGAGTGCAACCGAGAAAGTAATGATATCCCGATTGACGCTGCCATGGGTACCAGACGAGCGAAGTCTCTTTTTTGCGTGTGGAGGAAAAGATTTAGCGGACGAAACAAAATATGCTAACAGTGCCTCGTTTGAGGGGCTTCATCGGCCTTCATTTGTAAATGCTGCACAAATGTTATCATCCTAAAAATGTTATCTCCCCTCAAAACGTAATGATTTCATCGCGAAGAAGCACTTAAGGAGTCGTAAAACAGTTGATAATCGTATATTTTACGGTAGTACCGGCAAGTTATAAAAGCTTTGAACTTACCACAGGGTCCGAGATTTGCCACAGAAATGTCCATTCCTTTCGTACAAGCTTCCACACGTAAGGCACAGTCATTAGGATATGTTTTGCCATCGCTGCCGCATACTTCATCTTTTCTTGGCGAACAGTCACTCATCTTCGGACAGACGCATTCAGAAGCTGTGTGATCAATTGCCTTACAACGAGAATAATGTTCACAGTTCATCTTGGCACACGGATCTGCAAATTGACAGACAATACATGAAGGTCAAGCAGGAAGGTCACAGGTCACATCATAGATCATTGGGAGGGAGGGGGGAGGCCTAGAGGTTAGAGCGTTTGCCTTAATTTAAGATCCGGGTATCCCAAGTAGTCGCTGGTTCAACTTCTCGCCTGGACTTGTAAATAGCCAACTGGTTTGCGTCAAGTGTAAGTGTGTACTACACGTATGTAGGGATGTATGTTTGCCAATGCTGAAACAGCCTAAAGCTCTACTAATGGTAACCTTAGGCTTCATCAATATCAGTATAGTTTCTAGGCATAATAAATGTTTTATGGTTGTTTTAAAGAATAACCTGTGGTACAATCCGTGACATGGAAAATAAAGTTCTCGAGCTCAAAAAAGAACACCGACACAGCGAAAACGAATATAAGAACGTCACTTAAAAAACCAACTCGCGTCGTTATGTACACTTTGCGATGATCCCAACACTTTGCGCATGGCAAACAGGGCCCTTCAACCTCGTTTTTAGTGGAAATAGTCAAGACGCAATATAAATATCGCCATGAAACTCCCGAAAGCATTCCTTCTCAGTTTACCTTTACAAGTGTCCTTCACCAGTCTGGCGCTCAAGGTAACAAGATCATCCATCGATTTCACAGTGTGAACGTGGTCTTTTCCGCTGGCGAGATTAAGATGGCGAGAAGAGGGCGCGTCCACACCAACAGCGATGACAAACACCTGTATGTTGCGGTTCTTCAGCGGCCCGACAGCCGTGTTTAGATCCTCCGTTGTGTCTCCACTGACAACAACAATCAGGGACTGGGGAACCTCCAATTGAAATGAATACTTGTTTTATGTAACCATATAATGACGTATTTTTGTACAGTTTAGCTGTGGTGAGCGGGGATTGATTTATACAAAGACAAAGGACCAAACAGTTCGCACTACCGTGTGCATGATTAAATTGCCTATCACCTCAACACACTTACATCATGCTGTTTTCAGAACCTTTTGATTGAGATTTCACTTATTTGTTGGCTTTGAAGACGGGAAAAGTGGTCATAGTTTGATCAATAACCAAGCAATGGAGGAGAATGGGTTCGATACCGAGTCGAAAACACAGACTGCTTTGCATTGAGATAATTCTTTGAAAACAGTGACAGACCCTCACAGCGACAGCGATAAGACTAAAGAAATTAGTAAATCCAGTTTCGAAAAAAACAATCGCGGTCTTCATTGCCGAACTCAGAGTGACACGAAGAGACTAGGTAGTTTACACCTCTCATTCAACTCACCCCAGTTCTCCCTCCATTTTGAAATATTTCGAAGGCTCTCCTCAGCATGTCCGCAAGCCTGGTAGTTGGCGATGAAGGTGGAAACGGCTGGAATTTGACTCTGTCCAGTGCATCTTTCAAAGCGCCTGCCTGCGTGTTTGCAGTGAGTTCAATATCCTTCCTCGCTCTTTCTCTGACTGTAATGAGGCCGACGTGTGTCTGTTCGTTCGAAATAGTGAAGCCATCGATCATAGCGTGAACGAACTTCTTCTGTTGCTCGAAGTCTGACGGTCGCAATTGAAACGAGGAGTCCAACGCGAAGACCACATCCATAGGGAAAGGACAGGCTGCAAAGAGAGAAAAGTACTCCGTAGAGAGCCAGGAAAATCTTAGGCAACTTTTTATAAAATTTCTTCTTATTTCGTTGATGATTTTCTAAAGCCTTCAAAGTGCTCATAGCGCAGGTTAAAACTCAACTTTAGCCTAAGTAGGGAAGGAAGGACAAATTTATGGATTTGCAAGCCAAATCACGATAAGTGGGAAAAATCAACAACTTTGAAAAGACTCGTTTGCTTAAAGTGCACTGGGAACCAATCATTAACACTTAATAATCATTCCATGAGCGTGCGTTGGATATGAGATGGCAAATAGCCAACGAGGCGCGTAGCGTTGAGTTAGCTATAACCAGTCTCACATCCAACAAGCGCGAATGGAATAATCATTTTATTAAAATTCTCATTCAATTCTGAACGCTTAGATAATGCATACGCGTGGCAACACTTGACGCAATCAGTTTCCATGTTAGTTCATTACGGTATATGAGCTTGAGCTGATAACCGAGAGTAAGTGAACCACTCAGAAAGCTAAAAACACAATATCCAAGCTCGACAATTAAATAATACTGGATAACGAAAGTTACAGTTCACATCGTAACCAGGTTGACATTTAGACACGTCTGATGCTATTCTGGTTTGAAGAAATTGGGCGTAGCTTTTTTTGTATGAAAGAAATGTATTTATTATATAGATACTGACGAAATACTGGGATTTTCCATCTTACGAAAAAAATCATATCTTCACCGCGAGCAGTGAACATGTCATTTTTATCTTTCACATGCGAGGATATAGGAGTCGTCACGGTAGCTAAAACGATTAGCCAAAAAAAAAAGGCGAGCTTCCCCTTCATTGTAAGATACTCTTGTGCTGTAACACAATTGTTCTCAACTTCATTTTTATCGCACAATTTGACATTATCATGATTCGTTTTTCACAACGTTCATTTCTTGTTTCATGTTACACAACATGCGTGTTTCAGCGGTTGGTTGCCACTTTTTCGCAATTTCGAAAATGAATAAAACATGTTGTTTTCAAAGGGGCTATGTCACGTTATTTTAGGGTGTTTAGGGGAAATATTTAGTTAATCATGAGTTTAAAACTCGAAAATGGTAATGTGGAATTCCTTTACTTACAAAGTTATCGTTACATTACAAACAAGATGATTCTTTGCAAAAACTACCTTTATCCAGGGGATTCGCCATAAACTTGACAAACGTCGGGCCGACTTTTTTCAAGATAACCAAAATGCAATCCATTTCAATCTTGTCCATTTGTGTTCATCCATGCTTCTCTCTCCTTTTTATGTATTCTTTGATGTTGTTCGACAGTTTTAAGTGGTTATTGCAATGTTTCATTTTACTTTTTGGGCATTTTGCGTGTCATGAAATTACTTAATTTTTGGTTGACACAGCCCCTGGATATTTCATTAATAATTAAGTTGACAGTTACTTGTGAAAATACATTTTTCGTGGTTAGTCTTACGAATTCGAAGCTCGTTTCACCCCGGCCAAGGGACTCATCAGAGACCTTTCTGCTTGGCAAACTCGTTGGGCATCACGCCCAAAGTCCCGTTCGCTAACAAATTATGACAGCAATCTCGCCTTATATCGTATAAGGATTCCAGACCGCACAGATTCACGAGTGAAAATTGACAATAAAGTTGACAGTTACTTGTGAAAATACATTGTTCGTGGTTAGTCTTACGAAGCTCGAATATCTATATAATGAGCAGAACATCACATGGCTGCTTGGGGATACGAATTTTATCTTCTCGTGATGATAGTACCTCTCATTCGTTCGCTGCGCTCACTCGTGAGAGATACTATCAGCACTCGAGGACAAATACTCGTATCCCCGCGCAGCAATGTAATATCCTCTATATATTTGAAGTGAGGGTAATAGATGAAAGATAGAAATGATCCTCGCGCTCATTTAGACAATTTAAGCAATTGTCACTTTATAGACACCTGGAAAATTCAGGTGACTTCCGCTCGTTTGCTGGGTACAACATTCATGCAGAGTGTTTCATAAAATATAGTTATGGGCTCGAAACGTGAAGCTGACTACACCAACCTGCAGGAATAGCACACAGGGACTGGACGAAAATGGCACCTTTGGTTGGCGTACATCGACCACACCACCCGCCACACTTAGCAGACACCGCAGCACCACCCTCTGACCTGTTGTAATCCTGAATCTGGAAACCCATCGGAAAACCTTGGAATGACCATGTGACATGATCCCGAACGCGCAAACTCGTCCCGCGCAAGTCAACCTTGAAAGAGCCCTTTCTGCATTTGCCTGGGTTGACTGAAAAGCAGTCACCAGCCGTGCCATATGCGACATCTTTTCCTTCTCCCGATTGAGCAAAAGTGAAATCATCGCTTATCAACTTCATTGCATGTAGATCAAACTGCACTTTAGTGAAATTGGTAGCGCCTCCTTCAGCGTACAACTCTGTTCGCGCAGGCCCACTGCAGCTAAAGCGGTCCCGAAGCCGTTCGCGGTAGATGACAGCGAAGTTGTTCTTGGCACCAGACTCCAGTGTGATGAACTCCTTCGGTACACCAGACGTCATGTCGTGACAGTAGACCCTGACTGGATCTTGACATCTGTCGGTCACGTGGATAAGGTAGTGGCCGTCGGATGAGTAACCGGCTTCTTTTACTTCTGCGCAGCTGTGAAATTCTGTTCAAATTGAAGAAAGTCAAAGGCATTAAAAATGCAAATATTTTTCCTGAGCAAAAATCAAATTTTGTTGCTTGCCGAACCCAGGAAAATGAAAAAAAAAAAAAAAAGGAAATATGTGGAAGCGTTCAAAAGAGGAACCCAGTTGCCTATTGATAAACTGTAAAAAAAGGTTAAGTCTCTGCTTACGAGTCAGAACGCCCATCATGCCGACGCTTATCTCCGGTTTCCTTAGCATGAAGCAACTAGGAGTATTTCTACTCCTCCCTGGATGGGATGCTAGTCCATCGCAGGGTTACCCCCAGCATTTCACCGGTACCCATTTATACACCTGGGTGGAGAGAGGCACTGTGAGAGTGCCCAAGAACACAACCCAATGTCCCCGGCCAGGACCCCAACCCGGACCACTCGATCTGGAGTCACTCTAGCACTCTAACCATGAGGCCACCGCGCCTCCCAATTGATAAACTGTAGTGGAGCCGAGGTTTGGACAAAAATCCATTTGATGATGAAATTGTAATTTGGAGCCATAGAATCAGGATGGAATTTCAGCGCCCGACACAACATAACCAGCATAAGCCAATCGTTCGAGTACTGTTCCCATGGGATTTATAGTTGTAACTGGTAATAGACCAATTTCGATATATTAAAATTCAGGCCTAAAGAAAAGACATCATCTCGAGGCTCTGGGGAAAAATATAAGGATTTGTATGAGTTTATTCCCCAGAGCCTCGAGATGATGCCTTTTGTTTTGGAGTGAATTTTAATATATCGAAAGTGGTCTATTCAAGCATAAGAACTGCGAGTACAATTTAACTTGCAACACAAGAAATGTTTAAAACGGCGCCTCTTTATATTTAAAAGCACAAACCCAGCAGATCCGGATCGGAACTGTAGCAGCTATTTATCGTAAGGGATGAATTATAGGTGATAGACCAACCTTGACTTGCTGCGAAAGGAACTTTTTTCGCTTTTTCTTTCTCGTCATACGGAAGGCAGACAACCACTAGATTTTCTCCCGATGCAATGACCCTGATCTTCTTCTTTTTCTTTTGATCAGGTTTGTCCACGATCACAACAGGAATTATCTTGACTTGTATTCCTCTTAATTTTCTAATCTCGTCCTTAAGTTCTGTGGAATCCTCATCAAAGTCACCGGCTGTCATCACAACAAGAATATTCTCTGCAAAAGGGCGCTCACCACGTCCTGTTGTGAACACTTCCTCCCGGACGATTTTAAGAGCACCTCTTAGTGTGCCTGGCCTCGAAGAAGACGAAGGAATATTCTCTGCGGTGGTTTGGAAGTCCTCTTTCGTGTAGCTGTCGCCGAAAAAGATCCTGGCATTAGCAGGCCCATTGTAGTCCACCAAAGCAAGCTGCGTCTTCCTCGAGGACACCTCGTACTCACCCACGATCAACTTGAGTATTTTCACCATTCTGGCAAAATTGGCGGAGGCTTTAGGTCCCGAGGCTCCGATAACGAAGGCCAAATCAACGGCTTTCTCTACAAAGCAAAAGTCGCGACAAATCTGTCAACAATTTTGTTGTTTCGGCTTTAAATTGTCTCACAACAAAAGAGAAACGACCAACCTGTAATGGTTACGTTTGGATTTGAGGACCAACATTCCAACTTACAAACCTCGAATAACATAGACTGAGTGATTTTAATTAAAACTTTACCTGAAATTCCCATACACTCTGTTCATAGTTAATAGGTGGGACTGGTCTTGAAGCTCGGCAACAATCAAAGGAGCAAACAAAGATGCCAAGATTTAGGTTGGAAAGTCCACGACCGTGCACAATCTTTTGTTTTGCGTCATACACTATGCATGAATTACGTAACCAACACGTTTCCATTGGTTAGTTCCTCAGTACAGAGTAAACAACTATTGTGTTTTGAGCACGGTCAAGGCCAAAAAAGATAAGAAATTTGTCGGGTTTCACAACCATTCCCCTCATTAACTATGCTCTGTTGATGCATTTGTGTCACTTAAAACTTTATATAAACACGTAAATTTGAACAAAATATTTGCGGGCCAGATTTGGTTTTTGCTGTGGGGACGACCTCTAAATAGTGTTCGACTCTTGTAAACAAACGCATAAGTAATGAAAAATCTTAAAGAAACTTTGCAAACACGTGAATCTGACGTTTGGCTGACTAATTTTCCAAGCGGGTAAGCAAGTAAGAGTAGGGTCGGCGTTCTGGTGAAGGTTTCCCCAGGCCGGTCGAGAGAGATTTTATCCTTTCCTGTGGGTAATCCAGGCCCCATATCCTTAGGAATTCGACGTTCCTTCCGTGTGGTGTCTCCGATAGGGAGCATTAAAATGTAAAGTTTTGGCGGACAACGCGAATGCATAACAGTCCTTCATCCCCATCTCGGTATTTTCTTTAGCAAGCTGCTATCATTGTGCAACCCGAACACGTAACGCGACCGCGAAAAACGTTTTGTATGTGGCGTTTTTCATACTGTCGTCACTACTGAAGCGCCGCCCTTCATATGCTTCTCTCGGTTCTCGCAACAACTATATTTGATACTTACCTTTAAATTGTATTAGTACTATTAAAAAGGTCAACCGTACACTTGTCTCGGAACTTACGGCATATTCCTTCGGCGTCTACTGTGACCACTTTCCTTTCCTTGCAGGCTTTGGCTTTTAGAGCGCATTCGCTTTGGTACGTAACCCCGTCACTGCCACAGACTGGTTCATATGGTTCTGACGCACAGTCATCCTCACACAGACAGACAGCCGTGTCATTAGGCAACGCCGAGCATTTAGAATGATAGTCACAAGTGACGTTTTGGCAAGGATCTGGAAGACCGAAGGAAAAATAATCAATATTACAAAGCTGTCTATTCAAGTGATTAAGGCAGGAAACAAACGCATGCGCAGTGCTGAAGATCAAATACTGCACTCCCGAAAGAGCGTTACTTTCCGATAAAGCCCGAACTAATCGTCGAAAAGTCTCTTACCCTTTTAGTATTCAGCCTGGGTGTACTGCCAGGAAGAAACGAGGTATTTTAAAATAACAACAAGAACATTAAAGAGGAAAACACACTGATTAAATTTCTTCCGCACATTGTCATAGAGGTCAGTGGTGTTGTCGACGGCCATAGACCTCTTTCATAATGGCGGCGAAATAAAAACCCACACAGAAACAGAGTAAGAAAGTAGGAACAAAGGAAACAGACTTACTACAGAGCCCAGTGTACTCCACACTTATTGACTTTTGCAGACGACAAGAGGTCTTTCGAAGGAAGCACTTGTTGAAATAAGATCTTCCATCACTGCCGCACACCGGTCTGTAAATCTCGACACAGGAATTGGAACATGCGCAGTAAGGCGTTCCACCCTCACTAAGTCGGCAGATGCCATAGAATGGGCAAGTGATGTGAAAGCAAGGCGTTGTATCTTGTGGAGGTGTTAGGAGCAGAGGACAGACAAAAGAGAAAAGGAAGAACTGTAATCTTTCAAGAGGATAAGGGTACGGAAAAGACGAAATAGAAAAAAAAGTAGAAATAAAGTTGTCAGTAGATAAGATAAAGGACCGGGTTGCTTATGTGAAGGCCAGTTGGCTTGGGCCACGTTTGTTTAACGATAAAGCAACGTTCCACTGACACGAGGAATTTCTTAAATTTCAAAATCGGATTTTTGTTGAATGGTACTTCATTATTGCCACCATTATCACTGAGCGCATCTTATCAAAAACAGACGTGCCTGAAAATGAAATCTCGCAAACAACTTACAGCCGAGTCGGAGACAGAGAGGGTTAGGGTTAGGGTTAGCCTTTGGGTTGTGTTAATTTTAGTTAAGTTATTTTTAGATGTCACGAAAACGGAAGTCTATTTCCCGAGACACCCGCAAAGTCAAAAGAAGTCAAAATGGCTTTCCGAGAAGAATTACGGTTTGTTGGCGAAAACGAGTTTCAGAAGCAAGGAAATTGGTAACCCCCGGAATAAGTAATAGATTCGACAATTTCTTGTGAATATTATGGCTTGTTGGAGGGAGAATACAACACCGAAAGCCATACTTGATATCCAACAGCCGAAATCACACAATGCCAGTTAAGTTCATGTGACATCACGCATTATAGTCGAGGACGTTCCGGGAAACAGACTTCCGATCTTGAAATTTACATATCCCGGCCAACGCCCCTACACACACACACACACACACTCTCTCTCTCTCTCTCCCTGAATTTCTCGTGGCCGAGTTCACTGATTTTTGTCGACCTTACATTAGCCAAAACTAAGGTACAAAGTAATACTGAAATAAATCTTACAAAAAGCTAGTCATCAACTTTTTTCTGTGATTGGCTTGGGTTAAATCAAGCTTAATTGAAAATGTCTTTTTGGTGTAAATGCGGCATTAGTTAAGAAGGATTTTATTATTTTGGCAAACTGGTACAAGATGAAAAGGAGAATTCTGATTGGTTCTCTGAGCGGTCCGAATTTTGCAATACGGACCGTTAAGATGGACCGGTCACGAAGCAGCAAAAATAGGTTGCCAAACTGTTCCCATGTTTCCATTTTCTTGGACATGAAAATAAAAAGGCGACAAATGTTTTTATTTAGTTAGTCTGAGTTCCAGAAAAAGAATCGGAATAAGAAGACTCAAGGAGTAGAAAACCCTGCGCAAGAGAGCCAATATAATAAAAACCTTATTGAAATAGCTTGTTCGGTCCGCACTGGGAAAATATTGGTCTCGTTCCTTTTTGCAAGTTTATGGACTTCGTTCTGTCCATAAGACAAACTACGGATGTTCGCTCACAAAGGAGAATATGGTTATTTGCCGACACCTTCATTATCACTATTTCTAGGGAAATCGTCAGAATATAAGGACGAAAACTGACTCTTGCTTTAACATTGTGGGACTCATTAAGTAATAGCAAGAGGTCGATCAGTGACCCAGGGAAATTCCGAAATTCTTTGAAAATCGCGACATTATCAAATAGACCGGTTTACTGCTCTCTCGTTTATAATTTGGAATTGTATATAGACTTTTATAACTTGTTTTGTAGGTTAATATAGTTTCTTTTATTTCATATTTAAGCTCACGACGCCATCAGTATTAAGCTTTATTATATGGTTCGTGTTTCTGGCCGATATAACGCGCGCTCTGATTGCCTAAGAACAGCTGAGCGCCAGGGCGTTACATATGGGTTATTGACCAAGCGTGAGGTCAAGATGGCTGGATATTGGCCAAGTTTTTTTTTTGCGTGTTTATGGACCGAGACGAAGCCAATCACAGCGCGCGATTTGGGTCATCTTGCCCGCTCACGGAGCTAGTCATATAATAATCTCTCGTAATGCGCACTGACCGATTATGGATTATGACCGTTCGGTCGTTACAGCAAAATCTCAAACCTCGGTATAGCTGTATTCACCTCACTTTTCGTTCAGTCAATACGGCAAGACCTCAGTTTGAGATTTTGCTGAAACGACCTCACTCTCGGTTATTGAGTAGTTAGTATTAACTTATAGTAAATAAATAAATGCTATTATTATTATTATTATTATTATTATTATTATTATTATTAGTGGTAGTAGTAGTAGTAGTAGTAGTAGTAGTAGTAGTAGCGGTAGCGGTAGCGGTAGCGGTAGTGGTAGTGGTAGTGGTAGTGGTAGTGGTAGTGGTAGTGGTAGTGGTAGTGGTAGTGGTAGTAGTAGTAGTGGTGGTAGCATTATTATAAACTTGCAAAAAAAAGAACGTCGACCAATATTTTCCCAAGACAGACCTCATGCTAGTTCAGTAACATTTGTTTCTGACCCAGAGAGTCTATTGGGGTCTTTGGAGAAACTGAGAAACACAGGAAAAGAAAGAAACCCAACAAGCACTGATGGCAGCGACTTACAACAAGGAAGGTGGGACGAAAGGTTCGTGTTCTGTTTCGTAAGACAAGCTTCTCGCCTGAGATAACATTCATTCCAGTAAGTTCTTGAATTAGAACCGCACACAGGAGAGAAGGATGCCGGACATAGATCAGAGCATTCACAACGCGTAGAAAAACCGTCCCTTTGAGATTTACAGAAGGCGTAGAATGGACACTCGGTGAAATTACAAGGATCTGAAGAAATGAATGAAGCGGAGAAGTGAAGATGAAAGTGCACTGAAGACTTCCTGTTTTATAAAGGATAGTTTAGATCAGAAATGTCACAGAAAGAGTGATATATACTTTCAAGCAAGGCAAGTGGGACAACCCCATTCACCACGGGTGGGTACTAGCACAATGAACCTTTTTACAGTTATGTTCTTAGTTACCTGGGGCCGGTTCCTGAAAGGTGCAATAACTCTATTCCAGGGATAAATGTGCCTGGGATAAGGCACATTTATCCCTGAAATAGAGTTATTACACCTTTTAGGAACCGGCCCCTGGCCGTTACATAAAAGTGAGGCTGGAGTTGACCTTGTGATCAAAAAAGTATTAACAAAAAATATTAAGGTGGCACTATGACAAAAAAAATCACTTCCTTTTTTTTCTTCAGATTT
This sequence comes from Montipora foliosa, assembly GCF_036669935.1. NCBI lineage: Eukaryota > Metazoa > Cnidaria > Anthozoa > Scleractinia > Acroporidae > Montipora > Montipora foliosa. Next base: position 61,674,503 of record NC_090871.1, on the reverse strand, counting down.
TGAAAGTGTGTTTGCTTAACACCTGCCTGGGAAAAAATTGAGCTTCGATTTTTATCCAAAGGCTGTTTACTTTGTGTATAAATTTTGGATTTCACGGTCCGCCACTATTCACGTTCAAAACTGACCGACCGGACTTCAGAGGGTTGGATCTGGGGTAAAGTAACGTCAATCACTCAATAGCTTATACGAAACATGCAAAACACGAGTATAAAGATCTGAAAGCCCGAAACTCCCGTGCTGCATATTAATTCCGTCGCGTACAAACACATTCCATTCTTTAACTAGTGAGTCTTTGACGTCATTTTCTTCTCGGTTCAGCTCTCTGGAGATTCTAAAGTTAGTAATGGCGGACCATTACATAGAAAAATTCCAGTTAACTTTACAAATTGAAAGAACTTGTTTGATATTCAGGTTCCTATAATGAGCAAAAATCTGTTTGTCACTAAAAAAAAGTCCTGTGTGGCAAAAGCGCTAACGAGTGCCGCCTTAAAATTTTCAAAAACGCTCTTTATTCAATCCACGTCAGTTCAATATTCCATTCTTATTTCAAGTTCCTGGGTGGTCAATGAGACAATAGAAACCTTTAGATGCACGTTTACGGCTAACCGCAAACTGCGGTTTGAGGTTTGCGGTTTGGCGTTAGAAGTTGTGATAGTTCGTGCATATTTAGATTGAAGTAAACAAGAACAAAGCTGCGGTGGCCTCCATATTGAATTTCCTCGATACTCAGCGTTGATGTTTCAGTCAACGAAAAAAATAAAACCATCGCTCTTTTGATTCTTTAGTTCATATGAAATGAAAGATAAGATCTGCCCCGTTTATACGTGTGATAACGTAACTTCCACGCCATAAAGAACAGAGGTAAATTACTTACGTGAAAACCTACCTTTCGCCGTTGAAAACGTCAAAACGGCAAGCGCTAGTCATGCAACGTGACTTCCAGCAATTTGAGGTTAGCCGTAAATGTGGATCTTAAGGTCTCTAATAAATACCTCACGCCAATGTGGCAAAATTAGGGAAAAGATTCCAGTAGGGAAATAATTCGGACCAAAGAGTGGACGGTGAGACAGAACGCCCTCCTTTCGGCAAGGACACAAAGCCCTGGCAAAAATACTCTCCTTAGTGTTTGTCCTATAGTGACGGCAGATGCGTCCCTGTAAGCAGACCACCCAGTGTTTCTTTTCAGTAGTGTCCCTTTATGAAGTATCTTACCCACAAAAACTTGCGCCATGATCTTGACGACAAGCGCGTCCGGTTTGTCTACATCAGGAGTTGGATCAACGACAAGAGGAGG
>NC_090871.1:61668209-61670709 GCF_036669935.1 Montipora foliosa | reverse complement strand
TAAAAGCATATTGAATGTAATACATGCCGTATTGGTCGATGATCAGCTTTATGGCATCTGTCATGTAAGGGTAAAGTTCGTTGGCCTTGGTGCTGGTAGCAGAGATGGCAAAAGCGATGTCGATTGGATAGGAAACCCGAACTGTAAGGAAATGAGACAAGAAACATTAATTGGGCACGGCTACGGTAGTTATAGTATTTAGGTTACATGGGGGTAAAATGCATAATGTAGCACTCAAACTTCCTGAAATCTAAAGTAGATGATATCAACAAACCTAAAGCTTTGGCAGGATGACTCTGAAAAAACTTTAAAAGCTGTGTCTAAGCTTAGAAAAATTGGCCTTTTTTCAGTCTTCCATTGATACCTTCCCATCCTAAGCTATAGACGACACAAATACATTTAGTGCACATTTATGGTTATTGATAAAGAACAAATAGCACAATTTTCTGTCGCCATTAATACAAAGACCTTGTTAATAATTTAAAAAAACGTCCTTACTTCATTCATTTACATTTATTTTAGCTAAAGTAGTATGACGCCGCCACAATCGGACATCATTTGGTAGAATATATATACTTCAATGGTAGAATATACTTCGCTTCTTTTAGTTCAAATGTGTTTGAACACCGACGATTTTAGTTTTCAAATGTCTACTGCAGGCTAGTGTTGTAAATTATCACTTAAAGCTTACGTGTATCAGTGGCAAATTCCCTGAATGTTTCTATTTAGTAAGATTCAATTAATTGCTTCTGTTTAATTTACAGTTACTGAAGAAAGTATCTATTGACGGCTTTCACGGTATGCTATCACTGACACGTCGGTGGACAAAAACAATAGATTTCTCGTAAGCTCCTTTCGTTCGTCCAGGAGCATTTGTGCATTACACCAGAATGCTTCACGTCTCCAGGTTACGTTTAGAGGAATGATTTCGGCATAAACCCTCTAGATTGTAATTCAAATCATCATTATCGTCATCACATGAAAAGCACCATCTTTCTTTTTATCTTTTGTAGTTAGACTTTGAAATCATACCTCGGGCAAAAACGCGAACTAGTTATACTTCAGACCTACGACATACCTTCCAAGCCGCAGATCTGATCAGACAGGTTTGACGTCACTGTCATGAGATCACTGAAGGAGGTCACGTGGTAAGCGTAGTCTTCCCTTGAAGCGATTTGTTTTATGCTGGGCTGATCCATGCCGCTCCCAACCGCCACCACAAACACTGTTGCGTCCAGAACCTTTACGGTCCCGGAAAAGGACTGAAAATCCGCGATGGCGCTTTCATCTCCTTCCGGGATTACTACCACGGCCTGCACAGGAAAGATTAAAATCTAATGACGACAACAGACATTTCACTGAATTTTATCAAATGGACTGTTAAACTGTGTTATGGGATTTGCGTAAATAGCGAAGGGGCCATTTCCGAGTTCTGCAGTCTCGGTCACAAATGTTGTAACACAGACGGCAATTTGCCCCCTCCCCCCTTCAATGTTGATGTTTATGGGTTGGAGTGCAAAAACCAACCGGTAAATGCAACATTGATTGGAGGGAGGAGGAGGGGTACGTTATTAACAGCTTTGATGCACTTCACTTGCTGTTCAAGAGAAGTGTTACAACTATTTATGACCGAGATTGTGGCCTGCCTCATCTTCAAATCGAGTCTAAGTGCGAAGTTTTTGTTATGAAAATTAGTTTTTATTCGTATGTAAAGTAGAACTAATTACCATCACAAAAACTTCGCACTTAGACTCGCTTTGAAGAGGAGGCAGACATGAACTCAGAAATGGCCTATTAAACGTGAAAATCGCAGAACTTGTGAACCAATAACCACCAACAGAATTTCTTTCGCTTTGCACGGACTGAGTTCTAAGAGATGTCCATTCACCCGTTCCGGTTCGCAGCGCTAAAATACAGAGCTTGCACTAAAACCTGGTTATTTTGAATTGCTCTACACTTATTCTGTGGCGTCCGCTTGCCCCTGGATGGGAGGGAGCGTAGTCCAGTGGTTAGGGGTTGGGTTTGGATGCGGTTGGCCCGGGTTCAAATCTTGTTCAAATCTCTGCTCCGCATTTGTTTCCGGTTGTACCAGATTCAACTCTACCACGCTTTGTAAATAGCCAACTGGTTGCCTCCCGCCAGTTGGGCTTCTTAATCATGTTTCTGTTAAGTTTGGATTGTTTCTTTCAGATTATTAAAAGTGGGGTGCCTGTGAAATACGTAGCTTGATAGCTAAGTGCACTTTCCACTATAAACAAAGAATTTACATTTTTTTTAACATTTACGTTTTTACCAGCCACTCAGCGCGATTAGCTTTTGCTCTCTTCCTCTCATATTTATTTCACTTTAATGATGCTACACTTTTGTATTAAGAGCACGATAAAAAGAGTTGTTGTTGTTCCATAATTTTATGTGAAGCAAGGAAGACAGACTGATTGAAAAAAATAGTCTGTTAGGCGTTTTTGTCGCACAAGGTAGTACGAAAAACTAGTTAACTGAG
>NC_090871.1:61655709-61665709 GCF_036669935.1 Montipora foliosa | reverse complement strand
TATGTAAGGATAAATTCTGTGCAGCGCTATAGTCTTTCCAAATCATTTTCAGGCTACCAACAGACAACAAAAGACCGTTGTTTGGATTTTCAATGTGTTAATAAAATAACGTGATCCTGTATCTTCATTTAGAATTAACAAATCGAACGTGGTTCAGCGTTGTCTGTTTAACAAATCGAAAGTGGTTCAGCGTTGTCTGTACTCTTATCGACACCGATATTCGTCATCAACGTGGTCAAAATGTTGTGGACTCACGAGGCGCAGCGTGACCAAGATCGTGACACAAAAAAACAGCAAGAGTTATCTCTAACTTTCTCGCAATCTGATTGGTTTATTTCCCAAAATGAACATTCCTGATCGGCTATTACAATTGCGTGACACATTGAGGTGTTGAGCAGCGTTGTCTTTACTCTTACCGGCGACGGCAAATTAGCCAATCAGATTGCGAGATTACAAGCAATTGTGGTAAAAAACACGATACAGGATAAGACAATGGAATGTCGTTCAAACGTTAGCTCCAGGGAGCCACAGGAAAATCTTTGCTGACGTCATCATGCATCGTGCCATTCACAAATGGACTTCAAAAGGTGAAAGAACGTGTTAAACTCAAATAACCAATTTTTAGTATACCGAGCGACTTATTAGCCATCAAAAACTGAGAAATTCTTGGGTGGCAAAAGCGCTAACGAACTCATACATTCTTCGTAAAATGTCTAATTTTCAAAGCGTCAATACTCAGAGATGATCTGGTAAATTCCGATAAAAGTTTCAGAAATGGCTAACTGAATATTCAGTGATGCTTTGTTGGCTGATAGATTGGAAAACGATGGGCTTATGTCAGCATCCAAACTAGTGATCGAAAGGTCATCGGAATCGACTCCCGTTACGAACGCTCCGATTTTTTTCCGAGAAAGCCCGAGTGATTGTCGATTTAACAAATCGAATGTGGTTCAGTGTTGTCTGTACTCTTATCGACAACGATATTTGTCATCACAGTGGTCAAAATGTTGTGGCCGATTCTGTCCACGACAAATTTTAACCACTGTGATGACGAACATCGTTGTCGATAAGAGCACAGACAACGCTGAACTACATTCGATTTGTTTTTTACCACAATATTCAACGTCAAAGCAAATGTTTACTTCAGAGTGTGACCAAGATCGTGACACAAAAAAAAGAGAAAGCGTTGTCTACAACTTTCTCGCAATCTGATTGGTTTGTTTCCCAAAATGACGCGAGCAGCGTTGTCTAGACTCTCATTAACAACAGCAAATTAGACAATCAAAATTTGCGAGATTACAAGAAATTGTCGTAAAAAATAAAATCTTCGTAAATAAGTGCTTGATGCTTACCTAGGGCCAAGACGGACCAAATTAGGTCTCCAGTTCTGTCCGGATCAGAATCTTTGTCAACTTTCACAATGTTGTCTTTATCCTTCTTTGGGGTCAAAGGTAGAAGTTCGTCCGGATCAGCCTCATTTCCAATGACAACAGTAACAAACCTCACCTTGGCCTCTTCATATTCAGTGACTATATCGACAATATCAAATCCCGAGTTAACAGTCTTGTGGTCTATCATGACCACAACGATTTTCCTCGAATCTGGTCTAGCACCTCCCTCGGGTAAGAAAAACAGCTTCTTGGTTTCTTTCAGGGCGTTGACAACATCTGCTTGTCCAGTAGGTGTCTGCGCTTTTTTTATGGTTGATATCAGGGAAGCTTGAGTTACCTTTCCGAAAGTAAGAACCACTTTGGTGTTTTTTCCAAAAACCACCATGGCGTAGAGATGTTTTTTGATGCCATGTTCGGTTATTATAGACTCGATGGTTGAGGTGATGAGCTTAAAGTTTTCATCGGCAGTCACAGCTGTAGCGCTCACTACAAAGGCGATGTCCAATCTTGGGAACCTCGATGTTGCTGGAAAAAATAAATAAACAAAAGTGAATCTACTTTGGTGACCTGTACAAAAAGAAGCCATGGGATTTTCAGGGGTAGAACAACCAAATTAATAATCAGAAGCTCACAGCTTCGACTCCTATAGATCATTCGCGATTTTTTATTGCCACGACGCAAAGTGGAGTAGTATCGAAATACGGCAGCTTGTTAGCCAGGCCGTGTAGACAATGAAAGCGACATTTAGAGCAGATATTGCCTAGAGAAAGAATCGCACAGATTTGGGGGAAGACGGGTTGGGCTGATATCCAGGTAACAAAAAAAAGGGCCAGAATGGAGAACATTATGTCTCGCACAGTGCGATACTGGGCACGTAATGAACTGATAATGATTGTGGCGTGTAGCGCTAGGCACTGTACAAAAATAAAACAAAATCAATTCATATAAAATCGTAGGTTGGTTTTTGAGGAGAGGAGAAATCACCCAGAGAAAATTCTCTCGGAGCAGAGTAGACAACCACCAAACCCAACGCACATGAGACACCAAGTCTGAAAATCGAACCTGGGCCACATTGGTGACGTGACAGTCCACGCGCGATAACTCGCGTGTATACTCGCAGAAGCTTCATAACACCTGCTACCAATAGCTCGCTCTGGAACTCTTCGCTTTTAACATCGTCATTTGACATTTCAGTTCTAGCAGTATGACAGCACCTTTGTCACCTAAAACTAATTTAGTGAGTCTCTTTTAACTCCATGGTACAACAACCAAACTAGCAACAGTTATATTAAGATATAAGATATATTAAGAAGTCAAAACGATGATGGAGCAGACAACACTCATAGGATTTCACGACGGTCATATTGGCATCTCTAAGGAAGAAAATAGCGGTTAAATTAAACTCAATTTTTATGCCAACAGGGGCTGATCTACGTGGGCTCCACAGTATCTACTTACCAGAAACCAACTTATCCTGTATCTTGTCAGCAATCTTTATTGGGTGATCTGTGTCATTAGCATTTATTACTTCCTCATCCGGGAACTCCTTTTTCAGGTCTGGAACTGGCTTGTTACCAATGGCAACTGGGATTACTACAACAATATTTTTGATCAAGTCTTTGGCTACCTTCCCTAGCGCTGACTTGTCGCCTCCAGTTGAGGAGTCCATGATTACAACAAGTACCTGAAGCCGGAAAACAGCCGACGAGAATTAAGTGCAACCTTTATAATTTAATTAATAGTGCTGTGATTTGAACATAAACGAGGTTTTAAACTCCAACATTAAACGTTTTAAGACATTTAAGCTTTCGATACCATCCCATCACTGGGGTTGGACGTCTTCCTTTGATTTATACCGTGAATTACGTGATAAAACGCCCCGGTGGATCGTCGGGAGCTCGTAATCGCTGTTCTGGTTCAATGCTGGGGCCAGATTTTGAGAAGGTATGAAAAAATGTAGAAACGACAGACCGAAGGACTGGCTGTACGAGGAGGTGAATAAGCGAGAGAAGGAGCGAAAAATGATAACGAAAGGCTGACTAGGCAAAATTTTTCTTATCAAGAACCGCAGAGACGCAAAGACACCTACCTTTTGAGCATCTTTCCTTGCAGCCTCACTTTCAAACAGACTCTTGGCCAGAACGAGGGCCCGATCTAAGGCGGGTTCGTCCTTGTTAGAGGGAATAGAGCTAATAACCTTCTTGAGCTTTCTGGGGTCGGTGTACAGATCTCGGAAATGGACCTTTATGGAAGCATCCTTACCAAAGACAATAAGCCCGTATTTGACCTTGTCGCTGAAGAATCTTTGCGTTACTTCGTCTACAACGTTCAGGATTAATCCAAAGTTGTTGTCCGTCGGTGAAGCGCTAATCGCAAAAACAAGGTCCAGCTTCGGAATTTTGGGTGTCACTAAGAAAACAACATAAGGTTAGAGAAATGGTATTTGAATTTTTATTTAGATAAATGATATTTGAATTTGTATTTGTTCAAAACACAGTTGGTTTTAGTTGAGATTGTGGAAAGATGGGTTGCACGTTTTGGAACGAATTTTTCATCAACAATTGAGTTGATTTCGGTAACTCTACGTTTATAACAAAGCTTAAGCTCGAAAAGGTGATGTGAAATTCCTTCAACGAAAAAACACTCCTTTTCTTGTCAAGCAAGGATATTTTGAGCCTAAACGACCATTATCGAGGCGAATGGTAATTAACTTGAAATAAGTCATGCCGTTTTTTTTTTTTAGGTAATCTATTTTCAATTTTCATCTCTTTGTCGACGTTCTAAGGAGTTAGTGAATTCTTATATACATTTTTTTGGCGTTTTAACTTCAGCTTTGCTTTGTTGATGGCTCAGCCACAAAATTGACACTGAAGTCTGAAAATCAGAAATATCAAGAGCAGATAATATATCCTTGTGCAATTTAATTAACACTTTTGAGATTTGAAAATAATGTCTGGTCTTATTAGCCCTATTACCACCAAATAGTTTTTTAGTTCTCAATCGCTCATATCATGATATCAACAAGGGGCTTAACGGCCCCTTTCTCTAATAGGGGTGTCCATGGCTATGCCATTTTTAAAAGAATACTCCCAAATGCCCTATGGATGATAACGTTAAGACGACTTCATGTTGTCATTGTCAAAATGAGTTTCAATCTTAGGTCTTTAATTTGTTCAATTTATGGAAAAAAAAGTAGCGAACTTGTCTGAATGGAGAAGTCGTTAGCTGTCGGTACTTGAAATCACTGTATGACATGGTCTAAATTGGCGAAACATGAAATTACCTTTAAGCACTTTCTGCATAACGCTTTCGGCAAGATTCTTTGGATCAACATCTTGAGACACAATGACCAACACATCTTTATACGGCGAGATCTCTTCGATTTCTTCAACATCAATTTCTCCACCAATCGCAACAGGAACAACTTTGACATTGTCAATGTCCAGCTCCTTAGCTTCCTTGCCTATGGTTTTTTTGTTTCCCAACGGTGACTTGTCTGCGATTACGACAAGAACTTTCTTTGCATCCTTGCGTGCGCTCGATTGGAACAACTCTTTGGCTTTCAGCAGCGCCTCTTCCAAAGCAGGATTTCCTTGTTGTACCTGTATTCGGTCAATTGCCGCGAGCCAGCTCTCTAAAACAGTGAAGTTCGTTTGGAAGCTGAACACTTCATTTGCGTCACTAACGTATGTGATCAAGGTGTATCGGATGTCACCTATACCGTACTTCTTGATGACAAGCTTGACAGTCTCCTTGACTTTCGTTAAGGTTTCTACAGCATTGAGAGCTGTGGCGCTGATGGCAAATCCCAGGTCGATCTTCTCTGTAATAATTGAATCTAAACAAAAAAGGAATAGTAGATGGTTGTTAGCAACATAATTATACCATTTCAGCTATTATTTGATCCAATACAAAAACAACGCAGGCCACCACTATCAATCACCCTAGTGCTGTTTTGCTACGCTAACATTCCCAAAAGGTGACCCAAGTTATGTCACTCTGAGGGATCCCTCAATCGGACTAATGCCTCCACCTTGTGGGCGATCGAACGAGTGACGTCAAGCCACAGCAATACCAACTGGCGCAAAGGTGGAGGAAAGGAGGTTACTGGTTGGTGGCTTACCTTTCATACCTGATTGCCTGTTGAGACATTACGTCGAGAAACAGAAGAGTATCTCTGTCGTATTAACTTGTTTTTCTAGATTACGGCAACAAACTTGCATCGATCACTAAGAAAGCAAATCAGCAACATTGGTAGCGAAGTCAAGCATAAACTTTATGCTTATGGGTGGAAACTACGATGGTACATCGATTGAAGGTGAATCTTTAGACGGCAAGCAGCGGTCCTGTTTTCTTAAACTGCTTTGTGCGTGTGTTTATATAATAACCCAAGTTATTCTCGCATTTTGATTGGTTCTTGCCTATTTAAACAATAGAGTGTTTCTGTCGAGGAACTATCGGCTGATAGTTGCCCCGCGGAAATTTGATGTTCTTAAAACAAACATTGCTATGCTAGATAATTACAAACAGCTTCTGTACCATTCAACACTGTATCCACTAACTGCTTCACGACATCCTCTGGGAAGCTCTTTTTATCCGGTTTTATAAATTCTGGCGAAACACGATCAAAGTCGTCACCAAGTGCTATGGCAATAACTCGAACGCCATCATGCAACAATTTCTTGGCGGCCAACCGTACATCATCTTCAGTGCTGTCTGACGTTTTGTCCGTGATAACAACGAGTATCCTGCTTGCGTTGGGTCGAGTGTCTTCAGCTACAGCGAACAGGTAACGTACTTCTTCCAAGGCCTTGTGCAGCATTGCATCTCCCAACTCTTTCTCCACAGTGTCCACCAGTCTAACAATTTCAGTTTCATAGTCGAACACATTGTCGAATCTGATCTTAACATCAGGAGTCTCACCAAATGTTATCAGGCTGTACCTGACGCGAGACAAGCCGAACTTCTCAATCGTGCCCTTAACGATTTCTTTCATTGTCTCAAAGTTCTTATCCTGGTCCACAGCTTTACTGCTGATAACAAAGGCGATGTCCATTTCTGGCGCGAATATTGTTTCTGGTACAACATCAGAAAAACAAAGAAATAAATAAAGATTAGTGAAATTGAGGCAGTGCAAAAGCCAAAAACACAGGTACGTCAAATTGAGACGCCGGCAGTGTTCGTATTTTTTTCTTCATTAGAGTACTTATCAACGAACGCTTTCAATTAGTAGGGTAGTTGTGTAATGAATGTAACCCAGTGGAAGGCAATTGCGCATGCGCCGCAGATCGCGACAGAAGTGGGCTGATGATATTGTCGATGACGATGACAATGATATGCATAAGTGCCCTTGATCACAGGAGCGCATGAGCATTAGTCTTCAACCGCTGTCCCTCTCCAAGGAGTCTTTTTTTTTTTCAGACCGTTCATGTTTAGAACACTGAGCTTCAGTTTCTCACCAGATGTTGTGCCTTCTGCAATACACAATGTCTTCGTTTATATCTATAAATGATCAGATTTGTGGAACCGACTAGCCAAATTAGAAGTTCCAGTTGTTCGAAACTTGACTAGTGATGAATTCCCAAGATAATGACGATGATGAGATGCATTACATTCATTGATTATTCACAAAGAATCCATTCGATAAAATAGGCAGCAAATGCTTAGACTTAAAGGGTCACTTCGTGTTGGATGTCAAAATTGGCCGTGCATCGAATTAGGGTCTAAACTGGACATAAGTGCAAGGTCGAGGAACAAACGAAAAACGTGCCTCTCGAACAATTAACCATTCTGTAGTATCATTTCAAGGCATCCAAATCCGAGTCAGACTGAACGAGATTCAAATCCCATGCAATTATAACCCGTCCTCGCCTCGTACTGGAAGAACTTAGCTTTTTACAGGAACTCGCCACGTGCCTAAACTGATCTTTTATCATTTTCATTGGTGTTGGAAAGCAAGCGCTCCAGCACCAATGATAACAAAAGTCCCTAGAGAGTCATCAGTTTTGTGTTGATGCTAAACAGAAAAGTAACCTTTCGTAACACTTTTCTTTTTTCCGTTCCTTGTAGGCAACGATTTGTTTATGCTATTAGGAGAACCAAATCATTGAGATTGCTTCCCAGCATGTTGACTATATGTGACCCCTAACAAGGTCTCATGGTCGGACTAGAAATCCCTACAGTTGTTACATCAAGAGTGGCTAATGGCTATTAATAAGAGCGGATGAGGCATTGCTTTTCAGGGGTTAGGGCGCTTGCCTTGAGATCTAGAGAACCCGGTTTCAAGACCCGTTTCCCCAATACGTTGAAATTTGTTCTTGATAGTCCCCTGTTCAGCTTCTCCGCTGCACTTGCAAATAGCCAACTGGTTTGCCTGCGGGCAATTTGGGATTCTTAGTTCTGTCATTTCGTTGTCTTTCATTGGTCCTTAAAAGTCCATTATGGGGAGTGGTCAATTAAGTATGTACGAGTAACAGAAACCTGGGTTGATGACAAGAGTTTTTTATGTAAAAAATTACGATTGCAAAACCAAATAGTTAATAATGCCAAAGCGCTGTATTACCTTTTAACACTTCTATCATGATTTCTTTTGCTAAATTCTTGGAAGGAACGTCACTTGGTTTCTCCATGACATTATCTTTTCGAGCTGTAATAGTCTCCAATTCCGTTTTGTCGACTTCCTCCCCCAAACCTACGGCTATAACTTTAACTTTCGCATCTTCCAACAGAGCGGCCTTCGTTCTTAACTCCTCTTCATCACTATCAGATTTTTTGTCTGTTATAACCACTAGCACTCTTTTCACTCCGGGCCGCGCATGGTTTTCAAATATCTCCTTCACCTTTTGCAATGTTGCATCGAGTGCGGAGTTCGTTGCCTTGGAAAATGACTGAACGTGTGATTTCAAACGTTCATCGCTTGCGAAGTTATCGCTGAACAGAACTTTTACGTCTGGAGAGGACCCAAAGATGATGACGCTGTAATGAACTCTCTCCTTGCCATACTCTTCGACTACATCGGAAATGACATCTTTCATTTTTTGGAAGATTGCTTCTGATTGCGCAGAATTGGCACTGATTGCAAATGCAAGGTCGACTTCGGGAATTATTGGTAAATCTACAAAAAAAAAAGCGATAAGAAATATAACATCTTGACCTCTCGGTCGTCATTTTTAAGTTGTTGTAGTGTATGAAAAATACATAGCCTTCCAAGTGTATATCTAGTATAAAAGCGGATGGGAATATCACCAACGTTAAAATATGTTAAAGCGACGGCGACGTCGACGAAAAGGTTACTTTCACAGTTATCTAATCTCCTTCACATCGTACAATGTGGGCGAAGTATCATAAAAATAACTTGGTGCGAGCGGTTTCAGAGTAAACATGGAGAATGCAAGGTTCATATTTGTATGCTAACGACGCCGTCAAAACCTCAAATTTAAAAAGGGAGCTTACGAAACGAGGACGACGACGGCTACGAGGACTTCATTTAAAAATACAAGTTCGCGTTATTCATATCACTACAAAACTATTCCATCATCGTCATGTGCTATCGTCCTCCACAGCACCTTGCGTTTGGTCATTTCACGTCGTCATTTAGGAGATGACGGCAAAGAAATGTACCGAAATGTAAAACGCACGTGCAGAGCGTGCAGAGCCATTGTTTGTGCTCACTAAACCTATTGTTTTGTAGCGTCGTCGTTGCCGTCGGCGTCGTCGTTTCGTAAGCTCTCTAATAGGGAGCTTGCGAAACGACGACGCCGACGGCAACGACGACGCTACAAAACAATAGGTTTAGTGAGCAAAAACAATGGCTCTGCACGTGCGTTTTACATTTGTGTACATTTCTTTGCCGTCATCTCCTAAATGACGACGTGAAATGACCAAATTCAAGGTTCTGAGGAGGACGTTAGCACATGACGATTAATTTTCAATTCTCTCTCTACGCTTCCAACCCACTCATACCAGTTTAATTCCTCGACAGTTGCTAAACATTTTTAACGCGAAACGACATGAAATAGTTTCGTAGTGATATGAATAACGCGAACTTGTATTTTTAAACGAAGTCCTCGTAACCGTCGTAGTCCTGTTTCGTAAGCTCCTTAATATGTTAAAGCGACGGCGACGTCGACGTCGACGAAAAGGTTACTTTCACAGTTATCTAATCTCCTTCACATCGTACAATGTGGGCGAAGTATCATAAAAATAACTTGGTACGAGCGGTTTCAGAGTAAACATGGAGAATGCAAGGTTCACATTTGTATGCTAACGACGCGGTCAAAACCTCAAATTTAAAAAGGGAGCTTACGAAACGAGGACGACGACGGCTACGAGGACTTCATTTAAAAATACAAGTTCGCGTTATTCATATCACTACAAAACTATTCCATGTCAGTTTGCGTTAAAAATGTGTAGTAACTATCGAGGAATTAAACTGGTATGAGTGGGTTGGAAGCGTAGAGAGAGATCTGAAAATTCATCGTCATGTGTTAACGTCCTCCACAGAACCTTGAGTTTGGTCATTTCACGTCGTCATTTAGGAGATGACGGCAAAGAAATGTACCAAAATGTAAAACGCACGTGCAGAGCATGCAGAGCCATTGTTTTTGCTC
>NC_090871.1:61640709-61650709 GCF_036669935.1 Montipora foliosa | reverse complement strand
AATCGTGCTTCACGTGCGGCACGGATTATTGCTCATATTTTTGAGGTTCTCTGCGTGACGACGACGTGAAATCACCAAATTTTAGGTTTTGACGACAACGCGAGCATGCAACAGAGAATCTTTCATTCTCTATTTTCACTCTGAAATCGCTCGTACCAATCTATTTTTAGGATACTTCGCCCATATTGTAGGACGTGAACGAGATGGAATAATCGCGAAAGACTTATAATAGAGCAAAGTTTTATTTTGAGGTGACGTTTTCGTTGACGTCGCCGTCGTAGATCTTAAGGTCCCTAATAAGTCAAACAGAACTTCTTGATTGAACTCTACATACCTCGGCCAAGTCCGCACCGTCCTTGACACGAGGGAATGCGTTTATCGCTTCCATCAATTTAGCGTCATTGTCATATCTGCCCCGCAAGCGCACAACTGTTAGCGGTGGTTTCCCGAAAAGTATGACACCATAATGAAGACGTTCACGGCCGTACTCATTGATGACTGACTGGACAACATCCTTGGCTTTCTTGAAGTTCTCGTCGCCTCTGGTCGCGGTGGCACTGATGGCTATGATCATGTCGACTTTCTTTACTGGCAGGTGATCTGTAAGTAGAAATAAAATTAAAAACAACCGGAAAATTACTATATACGTTTTTCGCTTACGGTCATTTGGGCGGATCGTTCAGGGAACTTAGGCAACTAGGTGAGCGAAAACACCACAAAACAACGGGTTAAAAAAAGACAAACAAAAAATGGCTCCGCTGGCCTCACACGTGCGTTTTAATTCTGCACGCACAGCACGTGCGCACGATTATATTAAATTCTGATGCATTTCCTTGCCGTTCACATTTTAATATGAAGGACGTTAGAATCCAATGATGGAGTTTCAACTTTCTCTCCGGTCGTCAACATCGTTTATCCAAAATTCATCTCTGTGTGTGAAATACGCAATTTACACTTGCAATGAAATGATCGCGAAAATGATTACAGGGTGCGTGTATTGCTAAATAAAGTTCACTCAACCTTCGGCGTCGTTCTCGCATACAGTCCCTATTATATGCAACACACGCAATTTAGTATCTTAAGAAAAGCTATGTTTTAAGCAGGCATTGCAAGGGTTAAGTACGATTAATCTAAGAGGCTTGGTTGATGGCAAATACCTCTGACAACAATTTTCATGATCTTCTTTCCCAAAGCTTCAGGCTCCTCGCTTCTTGGAGACTCCACGACGTTCTTTCGGTTTGTAGTGATCTTTTCTAGTTCGTTTCGATCTGCTTCTGTGCCAAGAGCGATAGGGATTACCTAGAAAAGTTAACGAAACGCTGCAATGTAACGGCGACAACATGATAATACCGCATGAGCAGTAGCCTTCAAATCCCAACCCTGCTCAAAAGGCAGTATTTTTTAAACGTTTATGTTTAGAACAGCTTTCTTGCCAAATGACAAAAAGGACACGATTCTATTCTTGGTTTGGATCCACGTGATAAGACGGCCATGTTGGTGTGTAAGACGATACAAAATCGTCCCACAGGTTTTACTGCATTGTTCTGTGCACTGTAACGTCAGATGCAAACCATCAATAACTAACCAGGAGCCCGTTTCTCGAAAGTCCCGAAACTTTACGGGCCATTTTCGGGTGTCACAATTCCCTTTGTATCTCAAGAACGGAGAGGATTTAAGTCGTCAAACTTTACAGTTATTTTTTCTTTTTGTTACCTTGAACGCATGTTAAAGGATCGGCTCTCCAAAATAAGCGGTTAGCAGTTTCACAAATGACTTTTCGGGCCCGAAAAGTTTCCGGGACTTTCGAGAAACGGGCCCTTTATAAATTCGAGGAACTGAGCAAGCAAACTAGAGGTAGCAGTTGTTTGCATCCAGTTCCTGCGATGATGACGCTGACCATTGAGTTGAACATTAAACGATGCTGGCGTTATGACGAGGATGACGATGAGACTTTATAACAGCGATGATAAGTAAAGACGAGAACCTATAGACACCTGCACACACATTCAATCGATCACTCCCCAGTAGGGGCTGTTTTGCGCCAACGAAACCGAACAGAACAGGGACGGATCTACAATCCTGGTCAAAACTGTTGAGAAAATTCCCGCTTTCCCCCCTCCCCCCATTACATAGGGAGTTTAAGAAACCACGACGGCTACGGCGGCGAAAGCGTCACTTCAAAATATAAGTTTGAGCTATTTTAAGTACTTCATGATTTTTCCATCTTGTTTATATTATACAATATGGGCGAAGCGTCCTATAACTGGATTGGTAAGGACGGATTTAAAGTAAAGAATGAGACTGAAAGATTACTGTAGTTTGTCCACGTTGTCGTCAAAACCTTAAATTTGGTCATTTCACGCAGTAGTTTTGACGAGTACGGGAGAGAAATGTTCAAAAAAGCGTGCCGCACGTGCAGCACGAGCATTTTGGTTCTTTTAACCAATAATATTACTGCTTTTTTGGCGTTGTCGTTACCGTTGCCGTCTTCGTTTCTTAAACTCCCTAATGTTGATTTTTCACGGTGTCCGAAGAGTAGTTCATCGATCGCACGAAGGTTTCAACATCGTCTGGGGTTAAGGGGGGACACAATAAGGCAGCGAAAGAAGAGCATGTGTTGCTCATATAAATGATAGAAGCATGTACAGTAAATTCCCTACTCTTCGGCCAAATTTGACTAGTGCCCTAAAGTCTTTTGACCAGCTTCGTACGATAAATAATAACCCGGCAGAACAACAATGTTCTAAGAATCCAAGAGAAAATGAGGGGACAGAGACGGAGTCTCAGGGCGTTGGTCGGGATATGTCATGTCTAGGAAAGTTATTTTTAGACGAGCGGAAGTCTTTGTTCTAGCGGAAGTCTGTCTTCCGAGACGTCCGCATGCAGTCTTGTCTCGCTCTCAGGTTCTTAGTGAAGAGAGAAAATGGCGGCGCACGTGGAAGGCTAATGAATATTTATTTTCTTTCAAACATCAGACCGAGGTTGGCCTGCATGCGGACGTCTCGGAATACAGACTTCCGCTAGAACAAAGACTTCCGCTCGTCTAAAAATAACTTTCCTAGACATGACATATCCCAAGGGCTGGACCGGGAGCTTCCTTCTCTGTCCCCTCATTTTCTCTTGAAGAATCCCAACAACTGGCCGGAGACAAACCAGTTGGCTGTTTACAAGAGCAGCCGAGGAAATGAACCAGAGACTACCAGGAGAGGTCAGAACTGGGCTCGAGCCCGGGATCTCTGAATCTCGATGCAAGTACACTAAGCACTGGGCCGCACTGCCAACAGTCTCATTGAGACAACAATAAATTATAAGTGGGACGGAGGATGAAGAAAGTGCGATAAAAACTTATTTGCCATCCAATACAATTGGATAACCAGAAATTTCAAGACATCTTGATCGCAAGAAATTAAAAATGGCGTTCCGCTTAAGGTGTATTACACAAAGCCCTGTTTTTGTGCTCCGATGGGTTCATAGGACGCGAGGTAGCTACGGCTACTTCAGTTTACAGAATCCAGCCACATCCCTTACTCTCTTGCTCTCTGTCTCTGTATATTGGAGTCCATGTCAAATCGCATTAGCTTACGTGAATCAGCGTACCTTAATTGTATCCTTCTCTAGAGACTCTGCTTCCTTGGTAATCTCTTCCGGTGAATTGCTTGATTTGGTATCCATGACAACAACAAGGAATCTCTTTGCGCCAGACCTCTCTGGTGCTTGATCAAACATGGCTTTTACTTTCTCCAAGGCCTCCTTGAGATTCGGCATCCCCGAGGGACGTGACATTTGGTCGATTTGTTCTCTAAGTTCGTCCACTGTTTTTACATCTTGGAAAGAAATATCTTCGAATGCAGATGAGCCAAATCTGACAACGGCATACCTCATTCTATCCGCACCATAATTTCTGATTATAAAGTCCATGGCGTCTTTGATTTTCTTGAAACTTTGTTCAGATCCAGGGGCGTTGGAGCTGATGGCGAAGGCAACGTCAATCATCGGCACGGCTGAAATTCAAACAAAATAAGTAGATATCAAAGGCAATGTCCTCCTTAGCTACGAAACAAGGACATGGAAAACCAATAGAGCGTTTTTACATGACGTCAAGGCGGCCATGTTGGAAGAGTGAAATATTCTTTTGAGATTGTCTGTTTCCTACAGTAAATATATTATCCTGTTCACGTGGTCTGTATTGTAAAATCAGATAACGCTCCTTATTTTTCCAGTTAAATTTGTATTGCACCCAAAAAAGCGCGGGCAGAGGTACTCAAAAAAGCTTATTGCAAGAAATAAATGAAAGTGACGCTTCTCAAAAGGTGGTTTTCACGTTACGTTATCGCCATATTGGTGGACCGCCATACGAACAGACAAAAGCTAAATATCTCTTATTACATTATTTTGTTAGTCCACCAGCAATTGCACATTGCACCACTGTCGCCTTGGTCTCAAGAGATGGGTTGAAATCCACCTATAAGGGACGCTTCGCCAATATTCTGGTCCCTTACCACAAGATCGTGGGAATTCGAAAACTTTCTTTTTGTAAATTCTGCAAATTCACAACTCAAAACTGGCCGGCCAGACCAGTCAGTTTGCAAATAAACTGCAGTAATTTGAAGGAAGACATGCATGATAATCCCTTGCACTCTTCTGGAGGAGTATATATCATTCTCGAAGTGTGCTTTATTGAAGGCCTTGTAGAGTTAGTGCTTCCAACTGCGCGATCTGACCGATCAGTTTTGTCAAATGGAAAAAGTCCGGTGTCGGTGTCCACATACCTTTTCGCACTTTGTGCATGATTTCCTCGGCAATCGTTCTCGTTTCATTGGACAAGCCAGCGGTAATGACATTTTTCGCATGTGGTGTTATGGCCCTCAGTTCGTTTTCATCAGATTCGCGGCCGAACGCGATTGGAATCACCTCCACGTCATCACTCCACAGTGGCTTGGCCGCGCTCACAACTTCCTGTTCATCACTGGTTGACGCCTTGTCCATAATCACCACAAGCACCTTAACAAAAATGTGTGTATGGTTATGTAAAGGCAATATGATCTGAAAATGTCAAAGTGTACCTAAACTCAAATATTTTAGTCTACAATATTGATCTCCCCACCGAAAGGAAACAGGTTTGACGATTCCTAAGAACTTCGAAATTTCGCTTTTTATCTGCCGGGCTAGAGGCGCAAAATGGGCCATTTCCGAGTTTCTGTTTGTCTCGGTTTCGAAGTGAGTCTTGGTGCTCAACTATTATTGTAAGGGAAATGAGTTTGATTTGCATAAGAATGCGCAACTCATTTCCATTTGAATGGTTGTGCACCAGAACTCGCTTTGACACTGAGGCAAACAGCAACTCGCAAATGGGCTATTATCAAAACTAGCAGTAATTTCGACTCACCACCGTGATGTGAGAGGAATGGGTCTGTTTTCGATTTTTACCGCTTTGCACCTAAACTCAAATATTTTAGTCCACAATATTGCTCTTCCCACCGAAAGCAAACATTTTTGACGATTCCTACCTCAAAATCTCGCTTTTTATCTGCCGGGCAAGACGCGCAACTTTATCAAAACTAACAATAAAGATTATCTCACGCGGCAAGCGTCCAAATTGTGTGGCGGCGTCCAAACACTAAGAGACCCATGTTTTAAGCCTTGATTTTAAAAAAGACACCTGTTTATCTCAACTCGAATTTTCCTATTTACTGGTCCGCCATTACTAACTATAACATATTCAGAGAGCTGGATCGAGGAGAAAATGGCGTCAAAGACTTGCTAGTTTAAAGTGCTTTGTTTCTTCAGATTTTGAAACACCTGACCGGCAAAATTTGGAGCTTGATTACGCCATTACTCACGTTCAACGTTCAAAACTGACCTATTGGACCTCAGAGTGTTGGATCTTGGGAAAGGTGACGTCATTGACTTACTTGCATAAAATTTTATTGTGTAAATGCAGCTTATTGTATATGCAAAACACGAGTTAAAAGTCTCTAAGCCCAAAACTCCCGTGCTCCGTACGCGCGCATACGCGACTAAATTAGATCATAGATGATGTAAAATTTTTAACGACTCGTTACCTTTCTCGCATCTTTCCTTTCATCTTCTTCAAACAGCTCTGCGGCCTTTTGAAGAGCCTTATGTAAATCCGCGCCGTCCGTTGCTCTACCTCTCGCGTCCAAGTGAGCGCTGAACTCGTCATCAGTGTCAAACACGTTGGAAAATCGCAGCTCCACTGAAGGTTCCTTACCGAACACAATCAGGCTGTAGTGAATCCTCTCTTTTCCATATTCTTCGTTCATGGTCTTGATGATGTCTTTCATCTTCTGGAACTTTTCGTTGGCATTCGTTGACAACGCACTTATTGCGAAGATCAAGTTGGCCATAGGGATAGCTGGAAGAGCTATAAAACAATGTTAAACCAAGATATTTTAGTTAACCATGCGTGCAAATTCAGTTTATTCACACGGATTGAGCCTAACCTCGTTTCAGTAAAACGCAACAACAACGCACAATACAACTACTACACATTTTTTACTATCCTTGTAGAGAATTCGTACACAAGCCATCTTTCCAGGATTCTCTTTAAGAAGGCAAAATGGCCCAGTGTTTAAGGAAGTGAATCTCCTCGCGCATTCTTCGCGTCCAAGCTTAATGGATCAGGTATAAGTATACATTCTTAGTAACTGTGTAAGTTGTATAAATACTACAATTCCGGACAAAAGTGTTTGGACAATCAAGTCAAAAACGCACGACCGGTTTAATGGGAATAACCTTGTTCCGACCCCCTCCTTACGATGTTGATTGGAATCCGGGAAACATTAATTCAGAAATGCTGCAGTTTGTTTCAACATTATAACGGGGAGGTCGGAGGGCCACTATGAGGGGAATTATTATAGAATACAATGTAAACCTTTAATTGAAGAGATTTTTGCGCTCGATCATTGCTTAAGGTGTCCCGAGATATTTTGGCCCGGGTTGTAGCTATGATCTATTCTCTATTTTCGAATTCCCCATAATACACTTTGTTTGCCCCCCAAATTTTGCATAAACCATTGTTTTCAAATGCTCTTGGGAATATTCAGTGTCCCCTAGAGCATTTGAAAACAATAGTTCATGGAAAATTTGGGGGGCAAACAAAGTGTATTATGGGGAATTCGAAAATAGAGAATTCTACTTCTAGAAATTATCTTGTGCAAAGAACACAAAGAAAACACATACTCTTGACTGCTTTTCTCATAATTTTTTCTCCCAGTCTCTCGGGAATGTCATCTATCCCAGCATCCACCATAAGTTTCTTGTTGGTCGTGATCTTCTCTAATTCCGACTGACTTGCTTCCGAGCCAATACCAACTGGGACGACATTGATGTTACTATTCTCCAATCGGATAGCATCTATTACCACTTCTTTAGAATCGCTTGTTGACTTCTTATCCATAATCACAACAAGTACCTTTTTGGCGCCTGGTCGTGAAGGAGCTTGTTTGAACATCATTTTCGCTTCTTCAAGAGCCCCCTTAAGGTTTGGCTCGCCGGACGGCAGCCTAATATTGTCTATCGCCTGTCTTAAAGCTTCAGGACCCGGAAGATCTGATGTGAAGTTGACCTCCTGTTTCGCGGAGTCGCCGAAGGTAATCAGAGCGTAACGGATGTTGCTAGTTTCGTAGCGATCGATGATGCTTGTTATTGACTCTTTCATGAGGTCAAAAGCCTTAACTGCGTGCCGCGATGAAGCACTTATGGCAAAGCCCAGGTCCAAAAGCGGGACTGATGCAGTTTCTAAAACAAAGAAAAATATGTTTGTTTCGCTTTTTGGATTTTTAACAACTTTTTAAAAATCAGCATCTGTTTAAATTTACCAGTTTACCAGTTTCAGCACTTGGACTCCTTCAATTTGACTACTGTCTGTTTTACTGTAATGTGGTCTCATTCATCAGTAGTCCATTCAGAAGATTCCACCGAGCCGACCACATTGCTGAAGGAAAGGCCAGACCACAACACCGGGAACTACATGCCCTACTCTTCTCGACTAGTGTGTGGGCTCTCTAAACGTGCCACAGGTTTTTTATGAACATTGAAGGTTTGTAAAGACGGGGCCTACGGTTTATAGTCTTTATCCGAGAAGACTTGAAAGTCTAACCATTTTGCGGATGTAATTACAAAGGCAGCACTTTCTCCTCAGTTATTTTAAGACCCTGAGTGTAGGCTCGATTTCCGCCACTCACTCGAGTTCGGGTATCCTCCCCGAGAAGAGACGGCTGGACGCGTGAGCGATAGATTGTGTCTGTGACGTAACTTCAAAATATAATTTATGCGAAGTCAATAGTTGCGGGGAAATAGCATTAGACATCCCAAAAACACTGATTTTAAGAAAACAGAAATTACATAACAATGCTTAAAATGTCTGTGCGAAGTTTCCAGATGATACGAGCTTGAGTTTGTGGTTAAATGATCAGAATGATCAATGTGAGTTTGAATTCAACCGGCGAATCATCAAAAAAATCTTCGGCGGCTTCAGCTCTTGGTCGACCTCATCGGCCCCCTCGTTTTGCCACCAATAAACTCAGCAGTACTTTCAATTGATCTTGAGGAATTTTACTTGCTCTCACATTAGCGAAGTATGAGGAGAAAATTGCAATAGAAATGGATTTAAAAGCCGTATTTTGACCTTGGCGCCAACTGGAAAATCAGTGAAGTTTGCGAACTCAGGCCGTAGAAAACGACACAGTTCCCATTCTCCAGCTTCTCGAACACTTTTCGTTGTCGCAATCTTGGATGTTTCCTACCTTAAAAGCACTGTAAACCTCGAACAGGCCGGGTCAAAGAATACCTTCGCAGCCAAAACATATAATTTATGCCAGACGGATTTGTGCAGGCGAGTTTCTGATTGGCGGAGATTAACAATGGCTCACCTCACGCGTCCAGCTGAGATTTCGGGAGTGAGCGCTGGCTCATTTCCCGAAACAGCGGCTGGTAATCGAGCCTACCCTGAGTGTTGATCCGGCCGGAGTCGAACTCACGACCTCCCGCATGGCGGCCCGGTGCTCAACCAACTGAGCCACTGGTGTCTGGTTTAGTTAATTCACATTCCTGTCCGTTAGAATTTACGACCATTCCCTAGTTCACCATTGTTACCGCGAAACAACTGGGAAGAAATCCTAGATAAATGCATCGTTGAGGCAGATATGTTCAGTAATGCAAGACATAAAATGCACGCCAATTTCAATAAGGGACACGAAGTGCCCCCTTTATCTTCTGCCCTACGTTTTGTGCCTTGAAATACAGAAAAATTAAGTTCCCTAAACTCTGCTTCTCCAGTAACGTCAAAATGCTGCATTTACCCTGATCTAAAAGTAACGCTATCCCCGACCCAATTGTTGGAAATAGAGAGCACATGGTTAAACTTGAGAGGACACTCTTGTTGTAGTATTTTACAAGTGTGTGCTTAGTTGCCTGGCCTATGAATGAGAGTTGACCTTGTTTTGATAGAAACCTCACTGCTTTTCTCATGTAAATTCTTACTAATTAGCATGACAACAAAATCATTTAACATAAGAAAAGGAGGAAGGTCTGTATCATAACAAGGTCAACACCAGCCTCACTTTCATTTAAAGGCCAGGTAACTAAGCACACAACTGCAAAGAGGTCTATTAGCCAAGATAAAAAATACCACAAAACTCTTTATTTGTCCCTCCAAAATTTTGCACAAGCAATGTTTCCAGTTTCCGTTTGGACCATTATAAGTCCCAAGAGAAAATAAAAACAATGCTTATACAAAATTTTGGAGGGACAAACAAACAGTATTATGGTATTTCTTATATAGGTGGTTTGCAACCAATCTATAGAGACACAGATAACAATGCTGCAATGTACAACCCGTGGGACTTAAGATTGAGAACCCATACACTATTCGCAAAGAGTAGGGCATGGAGTTCCCGATGTTGTGGTCTGTTCCCTGTGGTATATCATGGTTGGAACGGTAAATGATAGGAGATACTAACTACATGAAGCTACTCTG
>NC_090871.1:61608209-61628209 GCF_036669935.1 Montipora foliosa | reverse complement strand
GTATCACTTCCTCCTCCTCTTCCAGGCGATGTCCCGACCTGCTTTCTCTTGGGAACCGATGACATCCGACGTGCGTCACACAACTATAACGCCTTTGCAATGAAGTATACCTCATCTTTTGCCCGCCATATTTTAAATCAGCTGAGCTTATGCCATTCAGCTACCAGAACCAATCAGGATGCACTACGTCCATTAATGGAAGAATTTATTCTAGAGACGAACAACTCGTCTAAGACGAATTATTCGTCTAAGAGGGTTCTTTCCTTCATAATTCGTCCAGACATAAATCCGGTGTTGAGACAAACTATAGACCAAAATTCGTCCTCAGTTGATTCGTCTGTTAGCGCGTCTTACAGACGTATAATCAGCTGCAGACGAAATTTGGTCCATAATTCGTCTAAACACCGAATTGATATTTAGACGAATCGTATTAACAATAGCGTCCATTTTGCAACAAAATTTGAGAACTTTCAAAACATCACTCGTGCCCATAAATCACGAAATGCACGAGCAGGATCATACGATTTTTATTATTATATTCTCAACAAAATTACTCAAACGCGCTACTTTGTTCGCGCACGTATTTTTCCGTTTTGGGTTTAGTTTTCTTTCAGTCGCCCATGTTTTCTAGACATTCAACCAGGTCTGTGTAGCTTTCAACGTGTTTTTGTTTTTCGCATTTTCTTTAAGTTGCTCAACGATGTTTTGGTTTGACAAAGAAAAACCGACTGTCAGCCATTTTTTTTTTCACTTTGGTGTTTAAATTTGGCTCTTCCCCCGTGTTTCCATAGCAACTTTCCGTATTGCACTCTATAACCTGGATTGCACTCCATAACCTATATTCAGAAACAAGATATTTTGTTGAGTATATAATAAAGACGGTTAATTGGTCTTAGACGAGTTATTCGGCCGTTTTTCGATGTTGATTCGGGGTACTCGAAAAAAATCCGAGCTAGTGCTCCTTTGGAGTCCAACTAAAGACCTTCCGCCGCCACCTTTTGTCACATGAACCTAGTTTAACGGTCTGACGGCGCCCACAAGTCTTTTATAGCTTAGTGGCAGAGCATCCGAAGTAGTAATCGGAAGGTCGTAGGTTCGACTCGTGCAAAGGAGCATTCGGATTTTTCCGAGTATCCACGAGTCCTAGCTCCCACGAGTCTCCTATTGTCTCCTACAGCTCAGTGGAAGAGCATCCGAACTAGTACTCGGAAGCTCGTAGCTTCGACCTCTGCAAACGAGCACTCGGATTTTTTTCCGACTATCCACGAGTCAACAGCGAAAAATAAATATCTTACTTTCATTCAGCAAACCGATTTTATAGCTCTTTCTAGAATGACTAGCGACACATCTGACAGTAGGTGAAGTGTCACTGAAGCTCATTGTGTTCAAGTTTAACTACGGCGCACTGACAAGGGCCAACAAGCCCGAAACAGCTGTCTGCGTCTGCTTTCTAGTTCGAGCGCTGATCATGCTTTTGTAGGTTTGGCCGACCGTAGTTTAATTATGAAGATAACACCCTCGTGAACGTGTTTGATCATTGTTTGTGTTGATCCAACGTAATGCATAGATCGTTACATGGCATTGCAATTTTTATAAATTACTTTATAAATTAAGTGATGTGGATTCAACAAGGGTTAACACGTACCATGTCTTTCAGTACCATCGTGAAAAAAAAATTCTCACAAATCAAATGTGATAAAAAAAATAACAGACTTACTATCGAGGATGCGATCCATGACTTCTTCAACAATCTTGGCAGGCGAAGTGGAAGCAGTAGTGTTAATGACGTCACCACTGACGTCAGTGACGTGATTAAGTTCACCATCACCTTCGTTTCCCAGGGCGACACCAATCACGCGGATTCCCATGTCATCGAGTATATCCGCTGAATTCTTCACACCTTGGACCGTGCTATTCGACTTTTTGTCTGTTATCACGACTAAAACTTTCAAAGCATTGGGCCTGGCACCGTTAGAAGCCTTGAAGAGATCTCTCGCACCACGCAAGGCTTTGTCAAGGTTCGCTGTTCCCGGATTTTGCGGGATACTGTCCACGTACCTCGCTAGAAATGAAGATTCGGCGCTAAATGGAGAATTAAAGGTAAGTCGAATCGTTGGTGATGACCCAAACGTTAAGACACTATACGCCACTCTGTGGAATCCGTACTTGTCAAAAAACATCTTAATCACTGCTCTCATCTTCGTAAAGTGCTCTTTGGCTTTTGTCGCCGTTGCACTGATAGCAAATCCCAAGTCAACCATTGGGATCACGGGCGTATCTGAAATGAGAAAAGCAGTTAATAGCGACCACTGAAACTTTTCGACTGAAAAACGGGACATATTCACCAAACTGCACCCTGAGACAATCTGATTCCATTTTTTTCGCATGAAATGCCACAACCCGGCCTTGTCGTGGAGGCAGTGTGGCCCAGTGGTAAGGGCGCTTGCCTTGAGATCCGGAGATCCCGGGTTCAAGACCCGCTCTGACCACTCGCTGAATTTGTTCCTGGTAGTCCCTGGTTCAACTTCCCAGCTGCACTTGTGAATAGCCAACTGGTTTGCCTCCGGCCAGTTGGGATTCTTAACAGTTGTTGTTGTTGTTGTTCTGTTGTTTCGTTGATTGTTTCATTGGCCCTGAAAAGCCCGACGGGGAACGGTCAATTAAGTATCTATTGCATTGTCTAATAATCTGTCGAGGAGACGCATATTTTAACAAGCCAAGTGCTTATGTTCGTTACAAAGGTCAAGCATTGTTGACCGGGGTTACTCTTGGGTTAAGGGACCGCGTAGAATATCCCGTTTTATGACTTTTTTTCAGGTCGTTTCTGCTCTGTCCAGCAATAGCCCAGTTCTTGACCAGCAACCTTTAATTTGCGGTGTCAATAAGAGTTTTCTGTTCTCAGAAGGCGTAATTGAAAGAAAAAAAAAATTAATACACGTGCTCAAGAACTGAGAACTCGTGTCTTGCCGTTGTTGAACTCACTCGTATCTTTAAGTCGCTACTTTCTACTTTTCATACGAGCTCTTACCTTTCGATATTTTCAAGGTAATTTCTTCGGCAGCGTCTTCGGGATCATCAAATTCATCAACTTCTACAACGTTCTCTTTGTTTGTGGTTGTTGCTGCTGTCTCGTCCGGATCAGCCAGATTGCCTAAGGCCACAGCAATGACTTTGATAAAATCTTCTTCCAACTTGCCAGCAGCATTCTTAACATCCTCAATGCTGCTTCCGGATTTCTCATCCAATATAACAACAACCACTTTCTTTGCATCTGGACGACCGCCCTCGGCAAAGACCTCCTGAGCTTTTTGCAGTGCTGATTGAAGAGATGACCCATCGGTGGGTCTCGAAAGAGCCGCAATGGTAGCTTTCAAAACAGCTTCTGAATACTGCTTGCTGAAATTAATTCTGACGGTGGGATCTCTGCCGACTAGTATGACGCTGTAGTACACTCTTTGGACTCCATAAAGCTTAACGACCTCTTGGACAATCTCTTTGATCTTTGCAAAGGTCTCACTGGCGTATGGTGAGCTGGCGCCGATTACAAAGGCAACATCCATCTCTGGAACTTTTGGCAACTCTGGTGACGTTACAAAATTACTTCACAAATAGTGGATCATCATCATCGCGACACACGTACAATAGGGATGAAGTAAATTGGAGAGATCAAGCAAGGCGTTTACGTGACAAGGCAAACTGCAGGCGGTTTTTCCTCATAAAAGCATGAAATTTTTCTTATTCTAACTTGTCCCTTTCCTCTTCAAAATTTGCTCGATATCTGTAGCTTACAGGCTAGAAATGAACTAAACTAAAACTACTTTCTTACATTTTTGGGCTCATTAATAAATTGACGTCCGTTTTGTATGCGTCTGTCCTCTTATTGATGATAAATTGCGTCATACCATTGTCAAAGTGGCTGACAGGCGAGTGGTTTCCAGAGCAAAGTGAACCAAAATGTTTAATCGCCGGGTTGAAATTAGACCTTGATGCCTCGTTCAAGGCAAAATATTCTTTTGAATTTTCAGCTCAAGAACGAGGCATCAAGGGCTAATTTGAATAAAAACAAAAGAATATTTAAATGACGGCATTTTTGGAATAAGGTCTATAGGATACAAGGAGAATAACCATATTTACGTGTGAAGTGCATTTAGCGCTGAGGGTCTAACTGGGCGCACTGAACGGAAAGCAAATCAAGTCATAGGTTGCACTTTAAGCAGAAAGGAAAACCGGAACCCGGAGAAAAACCTCTCGGAGCAGAGTAAAGAACCAACAAACTCAACCCATATAATATGACGCCGAGTCTGGGAATCGAACCCGGGCCACATTGGTGGGAGACGAGTGCTCTGAAACCACTGCGCCAGCCCTGCTCCCTTATTCTTGTATGAACTGGTTAGGTACGTTTCAGCGTTTTTCTTTGCCATGAAGTTTACTGGTGCTAATTGATCAACACTCAGCTTCATTGAATTACTTGGCATTTGACTGGTTACTACAAAGTGTCTTTTTTTTTTCTAAAATCTGACTCCACCGTACCTTTCAACACCTTTTCCATTATCTCTTCTGCTGTTGTGTCGGGGTCCAACTCCCTTTCTTTTTTAAGTAAATATCCTCTGTTGGACGTGATTGTCTCTAATTCATTGAGATCAGCGGATGTACCAACTGCAACAGGTACAATTGTGACGTCTTGCTCCTCCAAAAGCATAACATCACTCTTAACACTCTCTGGGCTACTCGAAGATCTTTTGTCGCTTATCACAACCAGAACTTTTTTGGCATCAGGACGCCTTGGTTCAGATTCAAACAGTTTGCTGGCCTCCTCCAAGGCTTTTTGCAAGTCCGGCTCTCCACTTGGCTGTCGGGCTGAAGCTATTTTAGCCTTGAACGTGTCCAGATCAGCGGTTTCCTCGCCGAATCTAAGTTTTACGCTTGCTTCGCTTCCGAATACTATCAGTCCATAGCGGAGTCGGTTGGAGATTCCATATTCTTCAACTATGGTATTGATGGTATTCTTTATGCGCTGAAGAGTGTCTGGAGCAGAGGCGGCTGTAGCACTCACGACAAATCCTAGATCAATCCGAGGAACTCGAAGATTGTCTGCAAGACCCAAAACAAATGATTATGGAATTAACTGGAAATAGTAATATTTTATAGTTTGGTTAACGGGGGATGCGATAAAAAGGTTGACATAAAAAATTCAGCACGGAAAAGAGAAGATTTAGGTCCATTTTAAACCAGAATGCCATACAGATCAATTTTTGGAAAGACCAGAAATTTTACTTGCTACTTTGCCATTTTGATGTAAGAAAATACTTCATTTATATCAAACAGTGACAGTACTTGTAAATGATTAATACCGGTATGTATTGCAATCACTATCTGTCACTCATTAGCTAAGATCCAGTTAATAGGCCACTTAAAAAATACCATAATACTCTTTGTTTGTCCCCCCAAAATTTTGCTTAAGCATTGCTTTTTTGTCTTGGCACCACAGAAACCGGAAACAATGCTTATGCAAAATTTGGGCGGACAAACAAAGAGTGTTATGATATTTTTCAAAGTGGCCTATTGAAGAAACCACAAAACTGCGAGAGAGGCGCGCTATGCATTACTGGCCAAGGACGCTAATGCTTATCTCAACTCACAGTATAAAATCCTCATTCGAGAAGAAGTAATAGTACTTTTGTAGCTTGATTTATTTCAAACAATGTACAGTAAAAAAATAATTGAAATCTTTTAAAAAAATATTGAAAGCGGTATAAGCAGCTCGGCAGATGGAATCAGCCGCCGAGTCCGATTCCAATTGCTTCCATCCTGCTGGATTATTCCAGACTGATCAACTCAAGCTGTAAGTCTCAGATGTACAAAAGAGTCAGAACGGGAGTGGCGTATTAACTTGACTCACCGTTAAGCATATTGTCGATGACATTATTTGCGACGTCTCTGGATGAATCAGTGACATTTGGCTTAAAAGCATCCTCTTTTATGTCCGCAATGGACTCTATTTCGTTCAAATTGTCTTCATCCCCGAAAGCCACTGCAATGACGCGTATTCCTTCATCGGCTAATCCTTGAGCTGCTTCCTCGACATCCTGGCTGCCACTGTCTGACTCTTTATCAGTCATCACTACTAAAATCTTCTTTGCATCAGTCCTACCACCAGCCGAGGCGGTGAATAACATTTTAGCGTGTTGGAGCGCTTCAGCCAACGCAACTCCTGCATCGGGTTTTGGAACACCTTCAATCAAAGCTTTCAATGCAACCGAGCTGTTGGATTTGGCGCTGAAGTTAAGATGCACTTTAGGAGGATCACCGAACGTTAATAAACTGTAGTGCACTCTTCCGTGAATGCCAAATCTGTCGATGAAAACTTTAACAGCGTCTTTCATCTTTTTGAAGTTTACTTGTGTCTTGAAGGCTGAAGCACTTATGGCGAAGGCAATATCGGTTTTTGGCACATTGAAATCTAGAAGATAGAGACATAGTTCATATAGACGGACTGGTTATGAAATCCCGAAAACTTCAAAAGCGAGAACAGTGACATCGTGCGTCATGTCACCTTGACCGCGACCATGCACAACTTTTTGCCTTCGGCTCACAACTGTGTTTTGAACAAATTAATCGAAAACTTTGATCAGCTCTCTTTCAGAAAAAAAGGTGTGGTTTGCGCATGGTCGGGGCCAAAACAGCGAACAAAAACATAAAACAAATAAACTTGTCGAGTTTCCTAACTATCTCTACATATATTAACTATGATAGAGGGTATTAACAAGTCCTGCTGCAACACACTTGAGCTGAATAGTAAAGTTAGGACATACGAGACAAGCTTTAGGATATGGGGATAACAGTTGGGTAACTAGTTTTCTATTTAGATGAACTCAACAAATAAAATAAAATGGTACACAGTGACATCGAAAATAACTGCATTACTACTCTTTTCGTTACCAAACCCTTTAAAAGACGTCTTGAAATTGTTTGCTTCTTTCCACTTCTAAAGTATCACTGTTATACATATGTCATGGACGTCTAAGACGGAAGGGGTGGGAATGTTGCCGGTAAAATCCGTTCTCAGGTTGAATCCGTTTTTACTTATGTCAAATTGATGATCTTCATTTTACCCACGTTGAATACGCACCCAGATGAATTTAAGACACTTTTTTTGGAGCCTATAAATTAAGCCTAGAGAAAAGTTCAATTGACTTGTTGTAGATTAGTCAATAATGAAAAGCAATGTATTGGGTTGAGCATGTTTGTCGTTGTAGTGTAGTGGTGAAGACACAGAACTATCGATCTGGAGGGTCGGAGTTCGAATAACGGTAAGTGCATAGTACAGTTCTTTGTTTTCTTACTATGTTGTTAGTGTATAAATACAGAAACCGGTAAGATAAATACGAAACGTGAAGATGTCTTGAGATGCGTAAGACAGAACTTGAGAACTTTTTTTTTTTTTGATGGGGGGGGGGGGGGGGGGGGGGTGGGGGTTGATAGCTGATTTCAATGGGCCATTTCCGAGTTCATGTCTGTCTCTTCTTCAAAGCGAGTTTAAGTGCGAAGTTTTTGTGATGGTAATTAGTTCTACTTTACACATGAATGAAAACTAATTTTAATAAGAAAGACTTCGCACTTAGACTCTCTTTGAAGAGGAGGCAGACATGAACTCGGAAATGGCCTATTAGGTAAAGTGCATATCCAACCTAGGTAAAATGAGGGTCTCCAACGGAATCGAATTTAACCTGAGACCGGATTTGACCGACCACAGGAATACTGGAATCTCAGCTACGGACCAAAATTCTCGGCCACATATTGCAAAAAAATATCCATGCTATAAGTTCGCAGCTGAAAAGACGCGCAGCGTTTTAACGGAGTCATTACCCAAATCCGTGCAAACTCTTTTGGTGTTGAAAGTTCCTTACCTTCCAGACATTTCTGCATAATTTCCTCAGCCACTGCATCAGGGTTGTTAGTGTCTGGAACGTCTATCAAGTTCTTTTCCTCTGAAGATGTTACCTTGATTTCATCTGGATCTGCGTCTCGTCCAAAGGCCACAGGAATTACTTTGATGCCAGATGACCACAGATCCTTTGCAGAATTTCTGATGTCATCAATAGTACCGCCGGATCCTTTGTCCGTCACAAGAACCAAGACTCGTTTCGCTTCAGGCCGGGGAGAGAACTTGAAAAGGTCTTTCACAGTGACCAGCGCTTGTACAACATTTGATCCTTGTTTATTGACAGTGGAGTTCTGTATAATGAGCCTCAGCTGCTCATCGTTGATTGGTTGAGCGAAGCTGATCTTGACGTCAGGGGTGTCCCCAAACACGACAACGGCATATTGGATTTTTCCAACTCCATGCTTATTTACTACCCAGTCCATGATGTCTTTCAACTTTCCGAAGTTTTCCTCAGAATTCAAGGGAGCGTTTGCACTGATAGCAAATGCTAAGTCTAGGTCGAGAACCTGAGGGATGGCTGCAAGGGAAAATGAAGGAATCAATACCAGGAAAGTAATGTTTACACGACGTTAACACATCTTTCCACAGCAAACCAATTAAGAAAGCCTGTTGCGACCCGAGGTACACGAACCTGGATCTTAATTAACCCTTGCATAAGGCAAATATTTAGCCGTTTCCAAGCTTATGGGAGTCTCGTTTTCAAAACGAATCCACGTGCAAATTCTTTGAAATGAATCCTTTGGGTGACTGCTACAAAAAATCTTTATGGGCACTTACAAAGGAGAGCTGTAAGCGAGTCGTGATAAATTCTATACAAATCTCACTGAGAATTGTTCTGCTTAGGGTGGTAAATTTTGTTTTCAAAGAACTACAATTCACCTTTATCACTCTGCGGCTATTTTGGAGTCCGTGGGGAATAAAGGCTTTGTCTTTGCATTGTCTTTGCCCGTCCAGCCTCACACTGAATGAGAGGTTCGACAGGCAAAATCTTTTGTTTGGACATTGAGTGATATGGGTCTATGGGGAACAATTTCGTTCCGACAGTCGACAAAAACGTTTCGGAAATACGGAAAAAAAACATCGTTTGTGTAAATCGAGCGAGAAGAACCTATTTCGTAATAACTAAGGGGGGTGTTCACGGTCCCCCATCCCTCTCCTACAATGTTTTTAAAAAATACAGCCAGTTTGGGAGGTACTGCGCAGAAAATTCAACTTTGTATGGGGGGGGGGGAGGGGGGAGGAGGAGGAGGGATTGAAATATGTTTATCTTCATGTCGCACAATGTCCCAAGAATTTTATCCTCCATTGTAGGTAAACCCAAAATTTAAGAAGGACCACTTAAATACTATATTTTCAAAAACAGCTGACTGGTATCCTCTTTCCAGTTGGGTTCCTTAAACCCTTCTACGTTCACCAAAACTGGGCTTTTACTTCGTGTAGAAGACACACATGACGTAAAACAATAGAACAAAAATCGTGAAACAATACCTAATCAGAATTCTAAATCCCTTAAGATCCCTAAAGCTATTGTTACGTCATGTGCGTCTTCTACACGAAGTAAAAGTCCAAAACTGTTTCTTTCTATTACTGACGGCACCAAAAGATTTAAGCTCAAAACCATGTTCCATAGATCATATTCGTATTCTCAGCATTAGACTGGAACTAGCTTGCAATGGAGGCTAATGCATTAGCCTCCATTGCAAGCTAGTTCCAGTCCAATACTGAGAATACGAATGCAGTCTATTACTAAACGTTTCTTTACTTTTTAAAACACATTTCCTCAAGGAGTCTGTCGCTCTAAAGAAAGTAAATTATGATTGGAATAAGCGCTGCTGCAGATTCCAGTTTGTTAATGCTACAAGTTTCTTCAACCTTGTCTGAGGACCTCCTCAGCTGCTTGAGAGTGTTGAAGAAATGCATGAACAAATTGGACTGTCTCGTTAACGAAATACTGAACATCAAACAGTTAAGACCAGGGCTGAACGTGCAAACAGATTCAATACGTGCTAAAGTCTTTGTCAAGGTCTTCTTCTTTTTTGCAATTTTGGAGTATTTTATATCTTTTATTAACTCGCATATTCA
This sequence comes from Montipora foliosa, assembly GCF_036669935.1. Taxonomy (NCBI): domain Eukaryota; kingdom Metazoa; phylum Cnidaria; class Anthozoa; order Scleractinia; family Acroporidae; genus Montipora; species Montipora foliosa. The sequence continues at coordinate 61,618,182 of NC_090871.1, read as the reverse complement.
TTTCTAACTAGTACTCCTTGATAATGGCGTCATGACGTCGCCGAAACGTTGGAAATTTAACATTAGGGAGCTTACGAAACGAGGACGACGAAAAACCTTGAATTTGGCTATTTCACGCCGTCATTTAGGAGATGACGGCAAAGAAATGTACCAAAATGTAAAACGCACGTGCAGAGCGTGCAGAGCCATTGTTTTTGCTCACTAAACCTATTGTTTTGTAGCGTCGTCGTTGCTGTCGGCGTCGTCGTTTCGTAAGCTCTCTGTTATCTCGTTAGTTTTTATATGTCAAAGTTAATAAAGTTAAAGCTTCTAAGTTACTAAAATAACCTTCTTACTCTGAAAAGGGGGGCCTATTAGAAAGGGAGGAGGAGCTTAACAGAGGATTTACGGTTTCTCGAAATTATTTTCGCCTTTTTTTTTCCTGTTTCCGACCATGGCCACCCTTGGGGTTGATATTGAACCAACCAACCTTCCGTTACAGCCTTCATGATTGCATTTCCAACTTCTTCAGGATCTGTCTCGTTGCTCAAATTCAAGACGCTCTGTTTGTCGGTTGTCATCTTCTCCAACTGCCGAGAGTCAGCCTCTTCGCCAAATCCTACTGCAACCACTGTGACCCCGCCTTCCATCAAAGGTTTAACAGCTTCTTTGATCTCTAATGATGTTGTGGGCGATTTCGCATCAGTTACAACAACCAAAACCTTGTTCGCCCTCGATCTTCCGGAACCATCCTCCAAAACTTTCTTCGCTTTTTCTAGCAGCTTTTTGAGATCTGGTAATCCCGAAGGCTGTGGTAGTTTTTCGAGAACTTTGGTGAGTTTCTTCACATCCTGGGGGTCTTCTGAGAAGGAGATATCAGCAGTTGCGGATTCACCAAAGGTGATGATACTGTAGCGTAGTTTTTCTGGATTGAACTTGTTTATGATGCTATTCAGTGAGTCTATTATTGCTTGGAAGGTTCTGTTGGCGTCCGTGCCAGCAGTGTTGAGGGCAAAAGCTACATCTAACTCAGGTGAATCGGGATAACCTGGCAAAAAAAAACAAAAACAAAACAGAATTATTAATATCATCATCATCATCATCATCATTGTAGTTTTCGTCATCATGGTCATCAATGACGTCATCATCGTCATCATGTTTTCGCTATCGTCATCGCCTTTGGGTAACGTCATTCTCCGCGCCATCATCTAGGAGTTTAAGAAACGACAACGACAACCGCCACGAGATAGTCATCTAAAAAAAATTAACGTTGCGCTATTCTACAAATTGTTCGGCTTGGAAAAAGTGTACCGAAATAGAGGATAAAATCAGTATGGGCGGTGTGGATGTCGGGAATGAAAACTGAATTTTTTTGGTCGCGCGTTCGCGTTCACCACATAACCTCATATTGAGTCATTTAAGGACGTTCGCGCCAAAATCTTCCTACGGTGAGATTTTCTTCATTTCTCGCCTAGAGTTAGGTCATAAAGTACTTACTCCAAAAATGAAAAAAAAAATGGGGGTCACCGACTTTGTTTCGGAGAAAATGGCAGTGGAAAAATGCGTTAATTTCGAGAAATCGGTCATAATAGCGAGATGTAGTCTCATGTGCTTATCCATCGAAAATCATAAAAATAAACTGTTGGAGTGAAAGTTTCCGTGCATAGGTTTTTAGGAGTGAGATTTTTAGATAATTGTATGCCGCTAGGGATGTGGTAAACAGTAGAGTTTATCCTCGACGAGCGTTTTCGTAAGCTCTATCCGTTGCAACACTACCAGAATTCGATGCCACGAGGAAAGAAAATGTTAAAAAAAGATAACTTCTTACGGTGAGAATTTTTTCATTTCATCATATTTTGTACATAGTAAGTAAAGTAAGTGATTCATGATTAAAAAAATAGGGGTCACCGATGATCTGAACGAGTAAAATCGATGTGATTTTGCAAAGCTCTTGGAAAAGTTCGTTTGTCACGCTTTTGCGTGACCTGTCGGGCAAGGACTGGAACCCAAGAGAGGATCGATCGTTGAAGAGATGAAAGGTTTTTACCGAAAAAAACCTTTCTCGAGCATAGCAACGAAGTTTTAAGCAGGGGTCATCTTCATTTGGTTGGTGTTTTGTATAATATCTCTCCATTGCCGTCATGCTCATCCTCTGGAGTGTGTTTTTTGTGAAATTCAATCGCTGATTGTTTCCACGCAGGTCCGCACTATTCGAGCGGGCGAGGACGAAAATACTGCTCAATTTTCACGAAAGTAAAGGAAAAGAACTTTAAAAACATGCATTCACTTTGAACTTAAGTTCGTAGGGTAATAAAAACATTAAAAAGAAACAGCCCCATTAAATTTACGCAACGGTTCGTCCTCGAGTTTTCCAAACTTTCAGCCACTAGTCTACTCGATCAGCTACCTTTTCCAGAGCTTTTCCATCCTCCCGCTCACTTCTCTTTGAAGTTTCATGATGATTTGGAAATAAATGTGCCGTTCTTTTGCCGGCCTGGAATTTTTTCCTCGGCGTTTTTGTCGCCATGTTATTTTGACTGATGCTTGAAAAACTTGTATGAAAGTCAAGTAGACTAGTGCACGACTGATAAAACCTCGCGAATATCAGTCGTGCAGTAGTCTACTTGACTTTCATAAATATTTTAAATCAATTTTCACTGATCACGATCTTCTCTGATCCAACGCTGTGCAAGACTTATCGTCCACGGTTTTTGCAAAGGTTTTAAAACCCCAACTTCACTAATGCTCGAAGTAATGCGTGACATATTACAGTCGCGTTACCTGCGCAGTAACGTTGCGCACAAACAATTAGCGCGAACGTCCTTAACATGATTATCAGGACGAGAAGGCCACAGAAATTTACAAAAATGTAAAGCACACGTGCGGGCCGTGAAGAGCTATTGTTTTGTGGTGTTCTCGTAGCAGTGGTCGTCATCTTTGCGTAAGCTCCACATTATCGTTTAACATTGTGATCGGAATGAGATCGTTAACGTCATTATTATCATAGGCCATTCCGGAATTGCGCAGGAAACTAGGGCGAGTTTCAAATTTGAAGCCATCGATAAATTGACACCATCTCATGAAAGATAACATGGAGATTGGCCATCTGTGCTGTCCAAGTTTGATGCTTTTAGGTCGAACAGAGACCACGTTACGGACCTTAAAACATTGTTAAAAATCCATACAAACGTCTCTAATTTTGAGGCTGCGTCCCCCAAAACCATTTAAACTCTTAAAAGTTTTTAAGGTCTGTAACTTGGTTTTAGTTTGACCTACGAGCATCAAACTTGGACAGATGGCCAATTTCAATGTTATCTTTCGTGTGATGATGTCAATTTATCGATTGGTTCAAATTTGAAACTCGCCCCAGTTCCCTGCGCAATTCCGGATTGGTCTGACCGCGCGGAGATGCGAAATTTCTCTCCGAGTGTTTGAAAAAGATTTCACGAGTGAGCGCAGCAAACGAGTGCAATATTTTTCAACACGAGAAGAGAAATTTCGTATCCCCAAGCGACCATGTAACTTTCTCTTTATTGTATAAAATCCTCGCAGTACAACAAAAGATGCTTTATTCAGTGACTTCAAAAACTATAAGGTTTGAGCTTGACTACATAAGCTTACAGCCAGTTGTTTATTTGTATCCATAGTAATTAAAACAAGGCCAAGTTATTTCAATACAAAGAAATACTCAGGCAAAAAGACCAGAAATAAAATCTATATATATAGAAAATGTAAAAATGATACTGCGACAAAATACTGATCTACCACTCGGTATACCACTAAATTCAGTTATATAATAAACTGTGTGTTACCAGCCATTACACCTAATAATACTCACTTTCAAGAGCGCTCTTCATAATTTCTTCAGCCATTTTCTTAACGCCATCCGTACTGTTCGCCTCAATAACCTCACCCTGTTCAGGGGTCAATATATCGAGCTCGTCTTTGTCCGATTCGTCTCCCAGAGCAACCCCGATAACCTTGATTTCTTGTGACTGCAATACGAAGGCCTCCCTTTTCAAGTCGTTCCCGTCACTGTCGGACATCTGGTCTGTTATTACTACCAGTACTTTCTTAGCATTGGGACGAGACTCGGCTGCAGCAATGAAAAGCCTCGAGGCTTCTCCAAGCACTTGATCCAAGGCAGCAGAGGGGCCGTTCTTCGGAATATTTTCTGAAAGGACAAAAAGGCATGCGCGACAAAATTGTATTCATCTCCTTTTATAAATGTACGTTTAAAAGGAGTTAGAGCAACTGAATACTCGAGAAAAGAGGGGCAATTTAGTATCGTCTTTCATTGGTTGATGCACAACCGGATTAAGTCATCTACGACAAAAAATACGCCATTGATTCACCTGTCCTTTGCCGGAAGCACGAAGCTCTGGTTTACACCAGATAGTCTTTATTCCGATTTAATGACCGAATAAAATTAAAATAAAATACGATAAAATTACAGCAGGGGGATCTAGATGTTTCTTCATTAGGATTTTAATCTAGGGATATCCGCTATAGATGAAGGCAATCATGTCATGTCGATTGCTTAAGCCTTCCACTTAAACAACATCGTGATTTCAATCGAAAACCCTTACCACTTTGAAATCTTTAAAACAGACTGTTCAAACTGTTGAAATATAAACAAAACTAAAAACTTTCAGTATCATACTTATAAAGTTCTCTAAGTCTTCATCGGTAGGCGGCTGTTGTTGTTCCAGTGGCAGTTCAGTTTTAAATGGGTCTCCAAATGTTATCACACCATAGTGGATTTTGTTGGAGCCAAACTTCTGTACGATCGCTCGAATGACTTGCTTCATCTTCTCGAAATTCGTAGCGTCATCCACCGCTCTGGCGCTGATGGCAAATATTAAATTCATTTCAGGTATCTTCGGAACAGCTGAAATAAAAGCGTAAATGGAAAAGAGCCGGAGTGAGATATAAAACATTTTAGCGAATGTCCAGACAAAAGACCAGAGGACTTGCTGATATGCAAACTGAACAAAACGAAACTTTTTTCACGCCCAATGAAAATACAGTGCAATAATAATTCGGACTGTTGAATGACCACATCTCTATCTTCTTTTTGCCCTTATTCCTTACAGCGAAACGAAATGACAGGATGATGTGCGGATGGAAGATTTGTTCTTACTTTATTGTAAATTCAAAACCGTAGGTACAAATCCAGTTACAGCTTTATTCTTCTTATAGTTTTCTTTTCGTTGTCCATATAGAGCGTTTTCACATGACGTCACGGCGGCCATCTTGGTGTTCCAAAACAAAGAAATGGCGGCCATGATGGTGTACCAAACTAATCCTCCGGGAACTGAACTCTATCCTTGCGCAAATACTCTCTTTTGTTTCAGAAATCCAATATGACTACCATTCACGCGAGTGAAAACGCTCATTGTACAACATAAAGAACTTTCAATACGTAACTATCGCAACTTACTTAATATAGCACCGTTATACACCTTATTCATAAATGGCCGCCATTTTAGTATTCTTTTGTTTTCATGCAAATTGACCCTTATGGCTTCGCTTTCAAACGTAAAATTTAAAAGAATATTTAACCTCGAACGAGGCCATAAGGGCCAATTTGCAGGGAAACAAAAGAATACTAAAATGGCGGCCATTTTGGAATAAGGTATATATTTCAATGTGAAGTGACCTTTTCGTCGGCGTAACTGTCGTCGTTTCTTAGACACCCAAGTAAGATCAACCAGTTGAAAAAGGTCTTACCTTCTACGGCCTTTCGCAGTATTATTTCAGAAGTCACTGATGGATCGTCTCCTTCATCAACAGAAATGAGGTTTTCTTTGTTCGGGGTCGTTTTACCCAGTTCACGAACATCGGATTCCTTCCCTAGTAACACTGGAATAACCTTGATATCACTATCCTCCAATGATTTCGCTTGATTCTCGACATCTTCCACAGAACTGTCAGATTTCTTGTCAGTGATCACCACAAGGACTCTTTGAGCGTTGCGCCGACCTTTCGCTTCAAAGAGAAGCTTGGATTCCTCAAGCGCCTTGTCTAACAGTGCACCAGAGCTCTTCTGTAAGGAATCCAGTAAGCGCCTCAATGCCTCTTCGCCTCGAGAGGCAGCACTAAAAGACATTGCTATCCTTGGTACATTTCCAAATGTAATCACAGCGTACTGGAGACGCGTGGTTCCATACTTGTCGATCAGCGCTCGGACGATATCTTTCATCTGTTGGAAATGTTCTCCGTCCTTGACGGCGTTCGCACTTAATGCGAAAACAAGATCCATTTCTGGAATGGTTGGTGGGTCCACTAAAGATAGATTATGAAACGTTGTCATTGCTTTTGATAATCGAAGGTGAGTCAAACCTTGAACAATTCATAACAATTTATGAAGGTGACGGCGAAATGGAACCCATAATACAAGTAAGCTGTATACCAATGTACAGCCCGATAGATATTTATTGCCATTCTATGAATTATGTATGACTGAACATGGTTAACTTATTATCATAAGTCAGAGAAATATGTTGAGGATCTGCCGTGGTTGGCCTGCGGCTCGCCATGTAACGCGCCCTTTCAAATAAACCCTTTTTTAAAATTCAGTTTTCCACAAATGACATCAAACTCATAATTTAAAATAGGCCATTTCCGAAAATACCATAATACTCTTGTTTGCCCCTCCGAACTTTGGATAAGCATTGTTTTTGTTTTCTCTTCGGACAATTGTAAGTCCCAAGAGAAAACAAAAACAATGCTTATGCAAAATTTGGAGGGACAAACAAAGAGTATTATGGTATTTTCGAAAATGATCTATTCTTTAATGCACTTACATCGGCCTAAAACAGGAAGAAGATAGCTGAGGTTTAAGGAAATCGTTCTTTTCAAAAGCGTCCGTTTTACGTATCGCTTATTGTACCAATCAAGAAATCAAATACTCTGTCACATCTCCACTATTTCAAAAAAGCAAAGAAGTACTCCGGATTAATGCAGATTGTAGCAGTTCATCCTTAATTGAAGAGCAGAAATTTGGGGCACACTTTGCGACGTCAATTGTCTGTATTCCGAGACCCGAGTGACGTTGACGTTCGGGAAAAGAGCAAGGGGACACTTCATGACGCTTATTGAAATCCGCGTGCATCTAATAGGCGGTTTCCGAGTTCATGCCTGCCTCCCCTTCAAAGCGAGTCTAAGTGCGAAGTTTTTCTTGTGGAAAGTAGTTTTCATTCATATGTAAAGTAGAACTAATTACCACCACATAAACTTCGCACTTAGACTCGCTTTGAAGAGGAGGCAGACAAGAACTCGGAAATGGCCTGTCACTTGCATTTTTGGACGTATCTGTCCCTTGCCGATCCAACCATTACTCACCTTGCACGATTACGTCAATGATTTCTTTACCAACATTAGATGGGTCACCATCCTTATCAGCTGTGATGACATTTTGTTTGTTGCCCGTAACGAATTCCAATTCCTTTTCTTCGACATTTTGTCCAAGACCAATGGGCACAATCTGAATGTCCTCGTCCTCCAACACTTTGGCTGCCTGTTTCACTTCGCTGAGATCATTGATTGACTTCTGATCCATTATCACAGCCAGTACTTTCTTTGCCTCGGGTCGAGCGGGTGCCTTGTCAAACATGTCCTTCGCTTCTATGAAGGCCTTTCGCAGGTCAGGTTCACCTCGAGGTCGTGGAAGTGAATCGAGGAGTGTAGTGACAGCGGATTTGTCAGGGAACGTTCGAGAGAAAGGTACGTAAGTGGTGCTGGAATCCCCAAAGAGGATAATGCCGTACCTCATGCTGTCGACTCCGTGGGTGTTGATTATGTACTTCATGATCTTCTTCATGTTTTCGAAAGTTTCGTCTGCACCAATATCCGTAGCACTAATCGCAAATCCAAGATCAACCTGCAGCAGTGGCGCGGAATCTAGCGAAGCATGAAAAGAAACAACGTTTAGGTGTCTTCAGAGATCAAGAATTCTAGAAAGAACAAATTTTAATAAAAACATTCTGGCAAAGAATTGCGCAAAAAGTATCGTGGAAGCTTTAAGAAGAAGATTTGCGGTCACCAGTGAAAGCACTCGCTTTCCACCGATGTGACCCAAGATGGATTCGCGGACTGTGACTGTCATATTCGGGTCGAGTTTTCTTGTTCTTCACTCTCCTGGAAAGGTTTTTCTCGATGTGCTCCGGTTTTCGCCTCTTATGAAAACGAATAGTGTATTTGATATAATTTGATCTCCGTTAGGTTGTTCTGTAGGCTCGCCGATTAGTGCTTGGTTGCATAAACATACGGCTTAAATAAACTAAAAAGTGATTAACATTATTAAGTGATTCGGCGTTCACTGTTACGACAGGTGGAATTGAATAACTCTTATGACACAACAACATGATACAATTGACTATCGTTGCCGTTTCATCATTAACATCACAAGAGCTTACCATTCTTGGCCTTTTCCATCACCTCAGCTGCAATATTCTTAGCGGAATCATCATCATCGGTCTCAATCACGTTATTCTCGTCCAAAGTTGTTTTAGCCATTTCCTGTGGATCACTTTCTTTGCCAAACGCAACAGCAATCACTCGCACGCGGTCACGTGCCAGCGCTTTAGCGGCAACGTCCACAGCTATCTCGTCGCTGTCCGACGTCTTGTCCATGGCTACAATCAAGATCCTTTTCGCGGTTGGTCTACTTACAGACGCGTTTTGCAGTATTTCCTTCGCTTTCTTGAGCGCCCTGCTCAAATCGGCTCCATCGTTGTTCTTGGATAGGCTCTGCAGTATCTTTCTCAACTTCCTGGGGTCGCTCTCCTCACCAATATCAAGGGTAACATTCGGGTATTTTCCGAAAGTGATGATGGCGTAACGCACTGATGACGAGCCGTGGGTATTGAGGATCTCAGTAATGACTGATTTCATTGTCATGAAGGTATCATCTGAGTTCAGAGCTGTGGCACTCAGGGCGAATACAAGATCCAGCATTTCTTCTTCAATGGTAATATCTGAATGGAAAAAAATAAGTGATATGGTAATGTCAGTAACTGGTTTATTTAAACGATCGACCGGAAGATTAGTTTGAAGAAGAGTGCACTAGTATCCAAGTCATCGGAGGTTCAGAGATTCAGTATCATCAGGTCAGTATAGTTATACGTAGTTTTCTATGAGGTAAATGCAGGCGTTTTTTTTTTCAATTGTTCAGCACAACCAGGAGACACTTCGTGATTCGTGATCTTACAAAGATCCCCGTGCATCTAACACGGTGCATTTATGGCCATATCTGCACTCAAGGCAGTCAATAACAAGATAAACAAAGGTGCCAGCTATGACACAAAGCTTGGTCTACGTTGGGGTAATGCCACAAACTCATGCAAATATTTAACAACTAATCACCGAAGTGGAAGTGGCTAGCGGTGGATATTTACCGAGCCGCGAAGCGGCGAAGTAAATATCCAACGCTAGCCACGAAAACAGTGAGATAATATACAGCACAAAAAATTAATTTGGATGTTTTCTTCTCTTGTCACGGATGCAAATCGGGACGCCATTTTTTCCCGAGTTGCTCGGAGGTAAATAGCACAGGATATTCGGAGTCTGACAAGCCAATCAGCGCCCGCGTTCAACGCTATCCACTGTTTTAGTATATACTAATATTGGTTACATATTGGTTACATTTTTTGTCCAGTTTTATTTTACGCATCGTTTCCGAATTTACTTTAGTCCCCTTTGCAATCCGAAACTAAGAAGTATCAATGTCTTTATAACGAAATCAGTTTTGACTCAAACGTGAAGTAACAAAGATCTTCCTCTTTCCATCCGCTGTAAACTGCCGTCCAATGAACTGTTCAAGAATAATCTCGTGAAACGTTATCTTTCGCTACTAGTATAGCGTACATTTATCTCGATATCGATACAAATCGACATCGAGAAAATCAGTATTAAGTATTATTTAGTTATTTATTTAATAGTTCAACTATAATTAAAATATCATGCATTCCTTGAATTTGTTTTGGGCACG
>NC_090871.1:61593209-61603209 GCF_036669935.1 Montipora foliosa | reverse complement strand
TGCGCGACTCGGGCAATTTCAGCAACTTCTGAAAACACGCGTGATATTAATCCTTAATTTTACTCGGCCCCATGCGATTACCTATCCTAACGGGAAATAATATCTTAAGACGACGTTCTCGTTCTCGTTGCGTAAGCTCCCTTATTTTATCTGTTACCATCTACTCTCATTCTATACTCTATCTGTTACTGGTCTACTCTCACACCAACTGACCAATGAGTGTCGTCCTTGAAATAACCACAAAGTGTGATATGGAACTAATAGTATATTTTAAATAATTCCCAACGGAAGAGAGTTTAATATGAGTATTCGCTCTCTTGACAGTGGCTAAAACACTAAGCACGTTGGCTCTCTTTTGGTCTAGAATGGTTTTATCCATTTCAGTTTTTTCCCTAAGCCTCGCCCACAACGGCAAATTGCATTACAAACCGTTTAGGCGAGGAATGTATTTGCTCTCGTGTATAAGACAGCCAATATCAATAACTAATAGTCTACGCACCAGAAATTACTTTGGACAGAACAGACACAACGAAAACCAGGCTGACAGAAATCTCTGAACATTCCACACATTTTAAGGCCGTTTCCATTAAAGAAAAAATCAGTCGGTGAGGAAGCTTTATATACAACATGAAAAATGCCAGAAAGCTTTTAATGGGTTACTGTATGTTTGCCACGCTTAATTCGAGAAAATAGTCTCATCCACACGTGCAAAATTAGTTTGACATAAAAGTTGCTCGTGTGGGCGAGGCTTTAGCTCTGATTAAGCTTCTTTTCGGCCCCTTGGTGTCGGTCACAGGCTAAGTCAGTCAAGTTGACATTTTTTTGTACATTACAAAGACAAATGCAATTTTCGTGTGTACATCAAAATGTTGATTGTTCTTACCTTTGTCAACAATCGTGACAATTTTCAAGGCTACTGAATCTGCGGAATCCGTTGTATTGGTGAAAATCGACGTAGGCGAAACAGAATCAATTTCAGGTTTATGCACTTCACCTCCAACGCCTACGACGATCACTTTAACCCCGTCACCTTTCAACAATCTCGAGGAAGCCTTGACATCGTTCACATCGCTACCAGACTTTTTGTCCACAAAAACCACGAGAACGTTCCGAGCTGACGGTCTTTTCTTCGCAGCGTCCTTAAAAAGGCTTCTTGCTTTTTCCAACGCCTTATCCAGCGAAGCTTTGCCCGCGGGTTTCTCAATCGAGTCAATGGCTTTTTTCAGATCGGTCAATGACAGCTTAGCTTTGAAGTCCACGTGAACAACAGGATCTCCAAATGAAATGACGCTGTGATAAATTATTGCCGGCGGATATTGCTCCAAAATTGAGTTGATAATGTCTTGCATTTGCTTGAAGGTCCTGGTCGAGTCCAGTGAAGTAGCACTGATCGCAAATCCAAGGTTGACCTCTGTTAATTTCGCAGGATCTAAAGAAAAAAAGTGCCAACAGCAGAACCATCTCCTTTACTAAAATTAGCGAGAATGTTACACATTTCGATTTCAGTTCCAGTAATAGAGCAATGAAAGTGTCAACTCGACCTACAAAAGGAATGTCCTGTGCATTACTCTCTTTCCTGACCACCTCGTACCTTTGCCCCTCCCCCTCCCTCTCCGGTCAATATTGACATCATGAACATGGAATGACGAGGAGGGGGAGAGGAGTGGGGATAAATAGCTCATTTTCACGTGCACCACTGTCGTTTTAGATAATTACACGAAAACTGAATGTATGTACAGGGTTGTAGTCGGGCCTTGTTCCCACAAGTGTAACACAGTGGGAGAGCACCTTCTCAAGTAATCGGAACGCCATAGCTGCCACTCCTGTTCGGCAACGCTCGGATTTTTCCCGAATATCCCCGAGTCGACATTTAAAAAACACATCTCTTCAATAGGCCATATTCGTATTCTCAGTTTTGGACTGGAACTAGCTTGCAATGGAGGCTAATGCGGGGAAATATATTAAAAAGTATTTGCATTTGAAAGGATTTCCCCGCATTAGCCTCCATTGCAAGCTAGTTCCAGTCCAAAACTGAGAATACGAATATGGTATATTCTTGGTTTGCATCCACGCGATGAGATGGCCATGTTGGTATATAAAACAATAGAAAACGGCCCCACAGGTTTGACATAATTAATAATTAATTAATAGTCAAACTCCCAAATACATTTTACTGCATTGTTCTGTACACCAACGTGACCGTCGTGACGTCAGATAGTTTTTTCTTACCAATTAAAACCGACTGCAACTTGTACGCGCGTAATTTTGCCGCGCTTTGAGAAATTCAAGTGTAAACTATTTCGAATTCGGATTGGTCCGTCGCGTTATTCACATCTGTTGCGATTACTCAGGGTTTAGTTTTGATTTTATTTTCACGACACTAAAAACATTCCCTTTTGTCGCTTCGATCTATCCAAGAATCGCGACCTCGTTTCTTAAAACCCTTAACACCCTCGTGTGTAACGGCGTAACAAAGTGACTGGCTGGAGATAATTTCGTCAAAAAAATTTTAGGAAAGCACTTGTCTCTGCATTTGATACGGGCGAAGAAATAAATTTTCCTAGTTGTCGATTTTCCACGATTATTCCTATTGCTTTAACTCAAATAAAAGTGCGTTACCTTTAACTGCCTTCTTGACCTGCTCATCGATATTCTCTGCTACATCTTTAGGCTTATCTGTCGGTTTCACTGGTAAAATCCGGTCTTCATCGTCAGTAATTGGCTTTATGTCCTCTTTCTTCAAGTCACTTCCTATAATTACTGGTACGATTGTTACTCCTTGGTGGACGAGAACTCTTGCTTTTTTCTGACAACAAGAAAGACAGGAAAGATTTTTCAACGAGAAATTCTTATTCATAAGAGAAAAAAGACTCCATGTTAACATGGTTGATTTAAGTGAACTGCCAAGGTGATATTGCTGCCCGCCCACAACGCTTTTAAGCGTCTTACATTGCGTTTTTCGCTCTCGCTCACTTAAAATCTTTTCGGCTGACAAGAAAATATTCTGGTATCGTACTTTAAAACAATAATCCAAGACCCCACTTTGGATCTACGTTTACTACAGACCCCAAAACACGCACGACACTGTTTGTCCATTGAGATGGAAGTTCACAAAACTGCCGCGTGCTAGAGTCGCCAAATATTATCCTTAAAGGGGGCATTTGTGTTTTTTTTATTATATGGGAAGTAATACAAATTCTTTTCCTTTTAAACTTCTTTGTACATTCCACATAAAAGGCAAGAGATAAAATTAATTCTAGGCTATAATTTTGATTAACGAGTAACGTAAACTGAGTCGACAGGTGCCGTTGGAGGCACCGCTAAGCCTCAATCTACAAGGTCTTTAAAAAGATCATATAACCTACCTCTACTATACCAGGTTCGCTCACTGATTTACCGTCCACGATCACGACGAGAACTTTCTTGGCCTGGCTACGTTTGGAACCATTAAACAACATTTCCGCTTTTTCTAGAGCGGCTACTAAATCCGACGAACCCGAAGCCGATATTATAGCACCATTAATGGCTTTCTTCAAGTCAGCGATGTCTGTAATTTCGGAAGTGAACGGGATTTTAATGACAGCTAAGGAGTCAAAGACCATAAAACCATAATGCACCGATCGACCGACACCATATCGATCGATCATTTCGTAAACAGCTTCCTTCACGAGTTTGAGTTTCTGTTGAGCCACTCCTGGAGTTACACTGATAGCAAAACCGAGATCGACTTCAGGTACTTCTGGATCTGTATGTGAAAGAGAAGCGGAATCCAATACAATCAACTAAAACATCAGAGTTCTGTGTGCGAAGTTTTATATGTGAATTTTTGAATTTGACATCGAAGTAAATAAGACGAATGTACTGTGGGAATCGAAGATGCTGATTGGTAGGTTATATCACGTATTCATTTTTACTGAGTTTTCTCGATGTCTATCAAACCGGAGATGGAACTGAGGTTCTCAACGGCCTGTGCCAGAAGTTTTTCCCTCGCCTATTCCGTGGCTCTGAGAGAGAAAAACCTCTGCATGGCAGCCAGGGTACAAGATCTCACCTCTTAAAACTGATAATAATCTTCATTCTCAATACCTGTCTGACTAACATTTCATTAAAATTGTGAAGAGAATTTACATACCGATCACTCCAGAGTCAATGGGTAAGGCTCCCTAAACGTCACATTACGACGCCATTAGAGCGAGAAGAACAAATAACGCAAGATGAAAAACAAAAGCACTTCGAATTACTAAAAACTATTCACCTGTCAATACAAGCACCATTATTTTCATGGCCAGTTCATCAGGGTCTTCCTCTGCCGTTGCTTCCGTGACGTTATACGGTGTAAAGTCTACCAACTCTTTGCCATTTGCCTCTTGACCAATCACAACACTGATAAGCAGAATGTCCTCCTCTTTGATGCGATCCGCTTCTGTTTTGACGTCACTATAAGTGCTGTCCGAGGCTTTGTCCGATATCACCACCAACACTTTGCGGGCATCGGGTCTTCCAGTGGTTTTAAAAAGCCTTCGCGACTCTTTGAGGGCGTTGTCAAGATCCGGAATTCCAATCTTTGGGATGAGCTTATTAACAGCCGTCTGTAGATCCGTGTTTAAACTGTGTTGGATGGCTACCGCTTCTGTATCACGTCCAAAAACGATCACACCGACGCGTATCAGGTCCATAGAATACGTTTCAAGGACAGAATTTATGGTCTCCTTCATCTGCTTTAAGTTATCCCACCATTTAGACTTTGAGGATGCAGCGATGGCAAAGATAATGTCAGTTTCGGGAACATTCTTCTCCGCGAGTCCTACGGAGAGAAAAAAAGATTTTGATTCAGTGGGAAGATAAGAGATGCAAGGTAAAAAACCCTTAAAAGACTCAGCGTCCTCTACCGGTGATATAACATTTTTGCAACGAAGAATTCTTCATTATGCGCCGATCAACTCGAAACTTCAACATCTCCCCCCGGGCAAAGCCGGGCATTTGAACTTTTGAAGATTGGATCGTTCAAATTCCCCCCCCCCCCCTCCCACCTCGGGCCAAAATGGTGTTCTGTTGCCCTACCCTATCATCGGATTTGTCTGTCATACCCTACTAAAGAACAATCGTCGTCGGCTCCTAACGTCTTTAATTAAGACCTTTTGAAGACCTTTTTTGTAAGCCAATCGCTCACAAATGCTACATCTCTTCCTTTAAACTCTTTCATGTCGTCCAAACACGTGTTTTATAGATGTTAGCGACTTCGGCGCCCGCAAAAAAAATCATTCGAAACCTAAAACTTCCGGGGTTCAATTTTCCCCACCCCACGCAGGCAAAGGTCAAATTCCCCACTCGCCGGGAACAAAGGATAGTCAAATGCCCGTGGTTTGCCCGGGAAAGGGGGGAGGGGATGTTGAAGTTTCGATTTGATCGGCGCATTATTGACATGATTCCTTATTATTATCTATTATTATTATTATTATTATTATTATTATTATTATTATTATTATTATTATTATTATTATTATTGTTTAAACATTGTTTGTAGAAAAAGACACGATCTAAGATGAAAATCCTTACCACCTCAAATTTTACGTGTTTTGTGACTTCATGAAGAAATTGCGGTAAGGAGTCAGTTATGAAGGATCTGTATCTACGAAACCTAATTTTTCGTTGTTTGACTTACCGTAAAATGATTTTGGGGTTCCTCTTCTTGCATAAACAACTTGTTATGTCGAAGAAAAACGAGAAGAAAATTCCACGTATACAGCAAACGCAAAAGTGCCTACTTTCACGTAGAAACGGCAAACAGTAACAGGACAAACGCGAAAATGGCGGGAAAATCATAGTCACATGGTCACTTTTGACGTCAACATGATGCTAGATCTCTCTATTTTTATTAAAGCTGTTTTTTGGGTTTACCCGCGGTCTCTCAAATTTGACGATTATCACAGCGATGGCCTAAAGATTGGCAACTTACCACTGAAAGTCTTCTCCATAATCGTCTTGGCGAGTTCTTTTGGCGAAGCTTCTTTTGTTTCTTCAATGAGATTTTCTTTATAGATAGTCACTTTTACAAGTTCCAAAGAATCGGCTTTATTGCCGATCGCAACTGGTATGATATTAACGTCCGTCGCATACAACTCCTTAGCAGCTTCCACTTTTTTCAAGTCATTCTCGTCACCAGCAGATTTGTTGTCAACAAATACGACTAGCACTCTTTTTACTCCAAGCCTGTAGAGAAATAATGATAACGATAAAAATGTAGCATTTATGTGATGCGTTTTGTATGTAATGATTAAATGTGCTTTGCAGTTCTGGCGAGAAGGGGACCTTTGCCAGACTGCTCTTGGCGCAGATTGCGTGCTTGTAATTAGACGCAAGACGCATTTAATAAGCGTCACGAAGTATCCCCTTGCTTTTTTCCCAAACTTCGGAAGAAGACCAGTTGTCATTAACAAACGCGGTCGAGAAGATGAACTGGAACTTTCCAGAACAGGACTTCAAATCGGGAATTGTGGATTGCAAGTCGACTGCTCTGACCACTCGGGCAATCTGCCCCACTCGCAAGTTTAAAAAAGTACAGATGATATCACCAGCCATCTTAGGGTGCGTGCGATTGACCCTATTCCGGAATAAGAATAAGACGAGTGGTGATTTAAAACGGTATGTCAGGCGCTTTTGAAGCCACAAGGATAATAATATATGCTTCAAATAGCATTTTAGCAAGTGTTTGATAATTTTAATGTGAATCTCCGCGAAAACGAAGGATTTCTAACTTTTTCTTGATTCCATCAAGAGAAAATGAGGGGACAGAGAGGGAGGCTCAGGGCGTTGGCCGGGATATGTCATGTCCACGAAAGTTATTTTTAGACGAGCGAAAGTCTTTGTTCTAGCGGAAGTCTGTCTTCCGAGACGTCCGCATGCACAAACGTCAAGTCCACTTCGTCCGCCATTACATGAAATCTTTGCTTTTCTTTCAAACCTCAGACCGAGGTTGACCTGCATACGGACGTCTCGGAAGACTTCCACTCGTCTAAAAATAACTTTCGTGGACATGACATATCCCAAGGGCTGGACCGGGAGCCTCCCTCTCTGTCTCCTCATTTTCTCTTGATTCCATGTATTCCCTATTCCGGAATACGGTCAATCGAACGTGCCCTTAGTATGTTAACCATGGTTTTGCACCAAAGTATTTAATAAGAAAAGCAAACTCATTCATTACCTCGTCGGCACTTCATCAAATAGTCTCTTCGCTTCTTGCAAAGCCACTTCCAGTCGTGGGTTGCCACTTGGAAGTGAAACCCCTGAAATGAAAGTTTAACACACCATCGCAGTGATATAGGCCCGGCAACTAAAACAGTTACAATCATCCCTTTTTCTCCGAACAAATGTTACAAAATTCTTCCTAACAATTATTGCTCGGTACTTTTGGAACGATCTACCTCCCTTGTATCCGTTCCGAGCCTTCAAAAAACGTTTTCAAGAATGCTCTCTTTAAACATTACCTTCCTCAATATAAAATTTTAAAATATGGATTGCTCTCGATACACATACTTAAATACATGTATAAATATAGTCTTCCTTTCCTTTTCATAATCCCAGGTCTTAGGTTATGCATGTAAGTATTATTTAGTTATCATGTTACCTAATGCTGTATAGGCACGGTGTTAGTTCCAGTAGTGTAGCAGCTCTCGTAACCTGCTATTGTTTGGTCCTGTAAGCAGCTTCTATTGTTTCTGAGTCTAAGTCATTGTTTTAATTGTTTAGCCTTTTGTTTTTGGCTTGGGTAGCGAACCAATCACGTTATACGTTACGAGAGTTAATACATGACTCGTTAGTTCGACTATTTTTTGCCCTTTTCTTTTCTTAAAGATAAGGATAATTTATGAAAGTCAAATAACGTAGGGAGTGGTCATCCGATCTCCCGCGCCAGAGGTCATGATAAAAGTGCTTGACAACTAATAGCTAAATACTAAATATAAATGACATACTACATACAGTAAAAAAATAGTCACATATACAAGATTGTAAGAAACTATTAAGACTACTAAAGGCAACTATTGCGTTGAAAGCCGCTAAAATTCAGCTTATTTTAACATCTTCGAAATAAAGATGCAGCTTCTGTGTACAACCTACATTGATAAACTGAGAATGAACCATCTATCTATGACATTATGTTTGCACAACGCCACTCTACCAATTGATCTAAAACCAAGAGAAATACCGTCGATGTAGGATATAAGCGTCTTCGGATCCTTGTCCTGATTTCTTACAGTGATGACAGCCTGTGCTTGATTTCCAAAGACAATGGCCAGGTAGTGCAGTTTGACAGAGCCATACTTATCCATAATCTCAGCTATTGTGTCTCTCATTAACTTGGAGGTTTCGCTTGAATCGGAGCTCGTTGCGCTGAATGCAAAGCACAACTCCAACTCTGGTGTGGGTTGAACGCCTGAAAAAACAAACAAACAAACAAATTGAGCCGGAAGAAAATGAAAACTAACCAAGAGTCTGTGTTATAATCGTCGCAGTTTATGACAGATTGAAGCATTAAGCTCAGTCACGACAATTGCAGTCACAAGGCAATTGTTGGTCCACATTTGTTGAGAGTGAGGATTTCAGGTCCGTACGCCATGACCTCGGGCCAAATATTTTCCTGTCCGGCCCGACCTAAACTCAGTCAATAAGCATTTTTCATATGGGCTCTTCACACTATTTAAGAGCACTCAGAAGATGAAGTTAGGACAAAACAAAAAAACAAAAATCTGCACAGAAAATTTATCTAATATGCTGTGTGCATTTGCTTTTCTGGCTGTAAATTACTTGGGTGTTTAAAAGCAACGAAATCTCCTAAAATTGCATCGCGCGGAGCAGTACGTGTTCCTAGCAGTACGGCCCTCATACGGGCATTTTCCCAATGGTTTTGCAATAAAAGCGCGCGCGAGGCCGTACGGGCCATATGATAATTTACTTTATCAACTCACTCGATAAACCAAATTTTTCGAGTTTCACTCAAAGTTGAAACTAACCATATCACTCGTCTATCACACCAATAGATGTTCAACGGCCTTCCCTGCTAGCAGATGTCACTTTTCTTTTTTGCGTTCGCTGGGCTGACGAGTACCGGAAAAGAAACCTCTGCCATAGGCCGAAACTCACTGTGTTGAGCACGGGCGGCGGTTACTCAGCAACCAAATCCTCAGGTGATACTTCAAATGTTGTACGAGCTCACTTAACAACAGCAGAATTACTGTAAAGGATGCGCGAAACACAGCGGGCCCAAGTCACAGTCAGCAAACTTATCATGGGACATGAGCTTTGAATAATCCCGTCCAAGGTCGTGGACAACGGATGTATCAAAGTGACTTTCGACCCATGGCAGATGTCTGTTTTCCCGTACTCGTAAGCTCAGCGAACGCAAAAGAAAAGCGACCTGTGCTCGCAGTGAATCAACGGCCCTAAAATCCATCTAAACGGAACGTACCTGCTTTCAGCACGTTGTCAATCTTATCCACAACTTCCCTGGGTTTTTCCTTAGTATGTGTAGGAATGACACTTTCTCTGTTCGGAGTGATAACTTCGTAAGTCTCAGGGACGACGGTCATGTTTAAAACAATCACAACTATCTGAATTCCGTCATTTTCCATTTCCTTGGCTATTTTCTTCGCAGCTGCACCTCTTACATCTCCAGTGGGCTCTTTGTCGGTGTAAATGACAACAACTCTCTTCGCGAGTGGTCGACCACCCGATGCAATGGTAAACAACTTCTTCGCTTCTTCTAATGCTAGGTCAAGTCTTGAACTGGATCCTGTTCTTGAAGGGATACTCTCAATGACGTCTTTCACTTGACCGTTCGAGAAAAACTTGGTCTGGAAAGTGCTGATTGTTTTAACACCAGAGTTATAAGTTAGAAAGCTGTAGCCTGCTTCGCTGATGGGATGCTTTTCAAGGAACTCTAAGCTTATTTTCTTAAAAGCTGGCATGTTTTGAGCTCCAAGGGAAACTGCAACGACAATGTCGA
>NC_090871.1:61573209-61588209 GCF_036669935.1 Montipora foliosa | reverse complement strand
TCGCTGGCACTTCCAAGATATTTTTTTTGTAAGCTGTTGCTTTCTCAAGTTCTTCTCTCGTTACTTCGCTGCCAATAGCCACCGGAATGACATTGACGTCGTCGACCTCCAGTATCCTGGCAAACTTTAAGATATCTTTTTCAGTGCTGCTAGGCTTGTTGTCCACAATGACAATTAGGATCTTCTTAGCATTAGGACGAGCGCCAGGTCCTTGAAATGCGTTTCTAGCGTCAGCCATGGCTAAATCGAAGTCTGGTGCTCCAGCAACAGAAGAAAGCTTCTCAAGTTGCGTTATCAGTGCATCTTCGTCTGGGAATGTGTCTTGAAAATCGACAATTCTTCGCGTTTGTGCTCCGAATGAAATCACCGAGTAATGGACATTGTCAACTCCGTATCTCGCTGCGATGGATTGCAAAGTTTCTTTCATTAACATCAAGGTTTCCTCGGCTTTACTTGAGGAAGAGCTGACTGCAAAGACCATGTCAATGTCTTCTCTCTTAAGTGGATCTGCTACTCCAAAAAAAAACAACAACAATATTCTACCATCTTACATCATTAATTGAAAATCCAAAAGGTATACAACCATTCACTTTTCTAATTCTTCTGTTTTTAACTGATTCAGATAGATTAAGGAAAACTCACTTTATAATGCCCTTTGTTCAAATCCTACCATTGACTAACAACTATTATTATCACCCAACTAGTGGACCAATGCCAATCCTGCATTTTAATTGGCTACGCTACTAGAGGACTATTAGTAATAGTCCTCGAGTAGCGAAAAGCGTGATGCTTTCTTTCGTTTTATTCCCATATAAATATTTCTTCAACTTGCATTTGCTAACTTTATTACTGCCTTTTCTGTCCGACTAGTTGGGTGATACTAAAACAATTAGACCCTTCGCCCTCAAGGGCCACGGGTTAATAGGCCATTCGGCGTCGCCTCATGGGCTATTGACCCGGAGCCTTTGCGAGCTTCGGGTCTAATTGTTAAATATTTAACAAATAGATTCCATGTTGCCGTGCGTCTGTTAAGTAATAGATCACAGATGACGTCAAAATGTGGTAAGAACAAAAAAGTGGCACACAAGGCGATAGCCGAATATGTCACTGATGTTCTTACCACATTTTGACGTCCTCTGTGATCTATTACTGAACAGACCCACAGCAACATGGAATCTATTTGTTTTATATAGTAAAGAATTAAACTTTATTCTCATAAAAGCTGATGGTGACGTCAATCGTGCGTCTGTCCTCTAATAGATCATAGGCAAGAACCAATCAAAATCCGTGAATAACTTGGTTATTATATAAAAATATATATATAATATTTTGAATCTCAGTAAACATTTAGCCTGTCACCAGAGAGAGCGTTTGAACATCCATATAATTCTTAGGACGTAAAGGCATAACATATTGTTTGACAACTTATAATCTACGAGAGGAACGAGGATTATATTTTTTGTTACTTCCAGCGAGCTTTTTTAAGGCAACATTTGCCACAAAATCCCTTGACAAACAGAACCACGGAAACACATACCAAAACGATTCTACTTTAAAAAAGTCATTAGGAACATACCCTTCGAGATGGTTTCTATTATCTTCTTTCCAGTTTCTCCCGGATTTTCATTGATAGTTGTGTTCAAAGAGTCACTTCCTGCTTCCGTGAGAGTTTCCAACTCCTGCTGGGCAGCATTACTTCCAACTGCCACAGTAACTATAGTCACAAGTTCGTCCTTTAAGTCCCGAGCGATGCCTTTGGCAGCCTCCTTGTCCCCAGAAGACTCATCATCCGTTATTACCACCACAACTTTCCTTGCATCTTGCCTTACAGCTTCGTCCTCGTTGAAAAGTCGGTTGGCTTCTTGCAGTGCCTTATCCAAAGCTGAATCTCCAGGGAGGCTCGGTGCAGAGTTCACTACGATCACCAACTGATCCGGATCTGTAACTCCGTCAGAGAATTTTAGCACTACTGAAGGTTCTTCTCCATACATCACAACTGCATAGTGAATAAGGTTTGTGCTGTAATTCTGCACGACATTGATAATGATGTCTTTCATGAAAGACAAACTGTTAGAGGCTTGAGCGCTGACAACAAACATCAAATCGATCTTGGGGGCACGAGATCTTCCTGCAGTGCAACAGAAACAATAAAAACGTTAGTTCCATTAGACTCGGTAACTACCACCGAATTTCGTGTTTCAGGACAAACATCACGGTTGACATGCACAAACATCAATCCTTTTTTAAATTAAAATACGAAGGTTCAGGTCCCTTTCGGCAAATTTTTAAATCACCTTTTGAACGGTGCAACATTTTCGGCCAAAACACTGGAGTTGTTAGCATCTCTGTTTGGATAAAAGCTAACATTCTTCGTTCGCCACGTCACAGTCGACCAACAACAAAAGTTGCAACGTTTACAAGGGACTTCACGGAAAAGGAGACCAAAAGAATCCATGTCATATTTTTTTTAACAAGAACTATTCAAATGCACTCTAAGTATTTTCTGTTGTTTACAGCAAGGGATGAAGAGCATGGCCAATTTCTTTAGCTTAGTAGATACGAGTTTGGGATAAATATCGTTATGCTAAAATCCCTTTGATGTCATCTCACTGGGTTACGGTGGAGTGGTATTTTGAGTTTTACACTGACATGTCCCTATTTGGCTTGATAGCTTAACACTGCATTGGTATCCACAGAGATCATGGGTTCAAATCCCATCAGTTCAAAGCTCAGATGGTCTGAAAACCTAACATAAATCATTTTTCTTTCCCCGCCCTTGTTTCTAATTACGCTTCACAGAAACTACTTACTTTTCAGTAAACTGTCAACTATCTTATCTGCGAGGTGTTCGACGTCATCATCCTTTTTCGCCACAATCGTGTTTTGCTTATGTGAAGTTGTAACCACCAGCTGCGTCATATCAACGTTAGGTCCTATTCCGACAGGTATTATGTCTACCTCGTTTTCCTCAAGCTCTTGTGCGCTGCTTTTTATTTTCCATGATCTGCTGTCGGATCGATCATCGGCAATGATAACCAGCACTTTCTTGGCACGCGGCCGTGCTTCTAAAAACAGTGTCTTCGCCTCTAAAAGCACTTCCTCCAGGTCAGGCGTTCGTCTGTTTCGCGTAAGACCTTCAACGCGTCGCATCAAGGTGTCCAGATCAAGGTCCTCTTGAAAGTTCATCCTGACAGAGACCCTATCTCCAAATACAATTATTGCCGGCCGAATATTGTCGACTCCATGCTTCTCAAAAATCGATTTAATGACTTCTTTCATCATCCTGAAAGTCTGCTGGGCATCACGAGCAGTAGCACCGATTGCAAACACAACGTCCACATCTCGAATAGGTTTCGCTAAAAGGAAATAAATTGAGAATACATTAGCTTTAGAAAACTTTGTACTATCAAATAAGCCTCACGTGACATAAAGGAAAAACGTATGAGTAACGTAAACATATGATATAGGTGGCACACGTTACGTCCGATCGTTTTTTGCCAGGTAGAACGCCACCGGTTCAGGCCCCTTCGTTGTTAATAAAGAGAGAAAGCATTGGAAACGACCGAAGGGATTGCCGGTGACGTGAACACTCATTGACTCATCAACTTGCCATGTCGTTCAAATTACCTCGTCTGATTTTATCCATTATCTCTTCCCTCATCCTTCCCGGGTCATCTGTGCTTGAGGAATTAATGACGTTCTTCTCCGACCCAGAAGCAGTCTCCAACTCAGCCAGGTCCGCCTCATTTCCAAGAGACACCGCAAATACACGAATGTCTTTGTCATCTAGGGATTCTGCCGACAGTTTCACCTTGATTAGGTTGCTCCCTGACTTGACATCGGTAATTATAACTAATACTTTCTCGGCATTTGGGCGACCAGGGATCAGCAGATCTCCACCAAGTTCAAGAGCTTTGCTGAGGTCAGGCGTACCACTGGGCATGCGAATGGCATTAACACGTTGCATTACGTCCGATCCTGAGCTGTCTGCAAGGCTGAGTTCAATCTTGGGTGTTCTTCCATAAGACATGATGCCATATTGGAGTCTGTGTATTGCATACTTGGCAATGAATGATTTTATTACGTCTTTCACTTGTTGCATGTTAGAGATTGCATCACTTGCTCCAGCAGAGATGATGAAACCAAGGTCAACTTCGGGAACTCCTGGTTCCCCCACAACTAAAATAAAAAATATATATAAAAACGTTTTAAAGAAATATAAAATAAAATAAGATATTATGTGGACGTGAGTGTTTTACCTGGAAGTAAAGTATGTCAGGTCACATACATCCTGAGACAGGTTCAGAATGGTTTCCACTCGCAACGAAAGCATTAACAAAAAACAACTGCAGACAGAGTGAGTTATCGCTCCACCACTTCCATTTTTAAATCATGTTTATCTTTCTGGATGTGAACAGGCACAAGCTTTCAATCCACGTTATCCAATGATGGATGTAGCTGGTGCGATGGAATTGAAATGTGAAATTCAAATGGATGTAAGAGGAAGCGAAATAGAAGAAAAAGAGGGCAAAATGAATGCAGTAATGGGCGAAATGGATGTCGAGGAAGGAGAATTGAATTGCACTGTCCAACGTTCGACAAAGTAACTTGAGGCAAAATTATCTCAGTGCTAACTCCAGCCACGGTAACTGTGCCTCAAAATGCACTTTGCATGTGCACGTATTCTTGGTTTTCACACTAGCTGGGTCAAGCAGCTAACCGAATCAAAAGAAAACATTTGCATTAGAAGAGAGCTCAATTCCCAAAGGATTAGTTAAAAGTACAGAAGTACGTTTCTTTGTTTGAGAACATGGCCTCCAAACTGACTGAAGTTCTTTCTTCCAAAAATGACGTTCTTTTAGGTTTGGAAATGACAAAAAGCGTCGAACTTAAAAAGACAATCGTTTCAAATAGGAAAGAATGCGATTTTCCCATGAAAATCTTATCTGGTCCAAGAACTTGTCGAATAGTAGTTGGTTTTGACAGACTCATCAAAGTCCAGCCAGAGGTTAGACTATGACTCTCTGATGAATGTGATTTCCGCGTATTCCGATACCACATACAATCAGGAATATTCAAACACTGACATACAAGGACTCTGGACACACTATGTAAATGGCAAATTGGGGTGCATCTAACACATAAACAGCAAGAAATAAACCGTACTTACATTTTTTCATTTTATCAATAATCTCTCCAGCTAACTTATCAGGATCGCCTGAAATTGGCACATCAATAGTTGTTTCCTTTAGAGGACTAAGAACCTCAAGTTCTTTAACATTGGCATTGTCACCGACTGCAACAGGAATAAGCCAATACTTGGAATCAATCAATTGCCTAGCACTCTCGATAAGGGAATCCTTATCATTGGCAGATTTGTTGTCGACGAAAACCACCAAAAATTTCTCCGCCTCAGGCCTCGCACCGGATGAGCTGAACAGCCTCTCGGCCTCGGCAAGCATCCTGGCCATGTCGGGACGACCAGAACTTGAAGTCACGGTTTTTAGTTTCTTCTTTAGATCCTCTGGTGCCTGGTGTTCTGAAAAGGGGCTCAATACAGCTGGACGATCTCCAAACGTCATAAGAGTGTAACGTAAATTTGTTGTTCCGTAAGTGTCAATAATGGATTTGATAGCGTCCTGTACGAGACGCAGAGTTTCTGAGGAATCTGGAGATGAAGCGCTGATTGCAAATGCAACATCAATGCTTGTTCCCTTCAGTGGATCTGAAAAGGAAATCGTTAAATTCTTTGAGGATTACCTCATGAGGCAGCCATTCTAAGATCAATTTTAGACGACAGGGTTGCAGTTAGACCCTACCAGGACAGAAGCAATGGTTTGTCAATGAAAACAGTGGTACGCAACAACGTTACCGAGAGTTAAGTGTGTACGAGAAGGATTCATATCACGAGGTCGATGCTAAGACGTTCCATTTGGACAACGTGAACAAAGGGGATCTGTTTGGCTGTGTACCCCATTGTGGACTCTTCCACATTAAAGCAAACATTGCCGAGGCAGACGCAAGGTTGCGCTTTCCCAGAAAACTGATTTAAAAATTTAAAGAAAACGACAAAACTTTAGAAATTATAAGACATGTTTCGACAGAGACTTCTGTCATCTTCAGTTGATTAATGTACAAAGCGTTAAGATGAATTTATAAGTACGGAAAAAGTGTTAATTATGCCAGTAACAACGGAATGTACATAAAACGTGACAATGTGAGAATTAAAAGGATAGTTTTAAAACTGATTTAACTGAAACACGTAAGTACTAGTATTCTAAATGGAATGGGGGCGTTTTAAAGATCTGTGATGCCGACGTCAACGAAAACGTACCATAACTAGCAATAACCAATTTTTCGGGATTGCCGCAGACAATTCAACCATCACAAACTGACCTAATTTGTCCAGGAAAGGAAACGTGAGACCATAACGGCCGTTTAGTGCTCACGTTTTCCACAGAATGTAGATTTGCTGTTACAGATTTGCCGAGAAAGCAAAGGAAATAAAAAACAATTCGAACAAAGTCTGTTTTATCTCTTTCAAATGCTATTTCTTAGCAGCGACTTTGTTGATATCCCCATTGCAAATATTAAGGTACCTAACAACTAACCAAAGATAGCTCTGTTACCTGTTCTATCAATAATTTTTTCCGCAACAGTTTCAGGCTTTTGGTCGGTGGATGTATTGACTAAATTATCGGGATGAGAAGAAACGTTTTTGAGGCTGACATGATCTGCCTCTCCTCCAACTGCAACTGTGATTATATTTACTCCACTATCCTTCAGGTCCTTTGCTGTTTTTCTAGACTCCAAATCATCGCCGCTAGATTTAGCATCCACCATCAAAACGAGAACTTTCTGGGCATCATAGCGGACTCCTTGTCCCTCGAAGATCACAACAGCTTCTTCTAGTGCTTTATCTAACGCAGGTCCACCCGCTTTCACTGACAAGGAATCAATGAGGTTTTTGAGCCCTCCTGGGGAACTGATGCGACTGCTAAATGGGAGCTTGATGGTAGCGTCATCATCAAAGGTGATGAGTCCATAATGGATCGTATCAGTGCCGTATTTTTCAGCAATGGCTTTGACGATGTTCTTCATATGCTGCAGAGTGTTCGATGCGTCGCTTGATGTAGCACCAATAGCGAATGCGAGATCAATCTTAGCAACTCTTGTTGGTTCTGGAATTAAATTTGAAAAAAATTAAAAATACAGGAGTAAACCGTTCGTGTCGAATGTGCTAGCATTACTCATTGCTTTTCTTTCTTTTCTTTCTTTTTTTTTTTTTTTGGCTCCATGGCACATTTCACCCATTCTTATATGTCAACAGCTAATCTGGGCGAAATGGATTTGGTAATGGGCAAAATGGAAGTGTTCGAGGGCGAATTAGGCGAAACGGATATGGAATTGGGCAAAGTTGAATGGACGTGCATCCCGATGATCGAAATACACGTGATAGTGGCCGAAATTGAATTGGTTAGGGGCGAAGAGGATATACAGTTGAAACTGAGACTTCGCTTCATACCTGACAGGGCTTTAATTATTATCTGACGTGCCAGTCTCCAGGGCTCCTCATTTTCCTTTGCCTCGATGACATCGTCTCTAAAAGGAGTGACTTTAACCAACTCGTCAGGATCCGCCTCGTCTCCAATTGCAACAGGAATCACTCGAACTCTTTCCTCGTCCAGAAGTTTGGAACCAGTCTGGATTGCCTCGTTAGTAGATGTCGACTTTTTGTCCGTCAAAACAACCAACACTTGCTTGGCTCCAGGCCGACCCCCAGGTCCCTGGAACATCTTCAAGGCCTCTTGCAGTGTCTTATGGATTTCAGGGTCACGACTTCGCCTGCGCAACGTTTGGACGAAAGATCTGAGGCCTTTAATATTTTCAAATGATGACTCGTTCAGCTGGACGACAGGGGATCCATAGACTATGATACCATATTGAACGTTCCCATCAGCATATCCCAATTCATACATGATTTTTTTGATGCTGTCTTTCATCAGCTTGAACGTGGCGTCCGCATTTTTAGAGTTGGCACTGATAGCAAACACAAGATCCATTGCTGGGAACCTTGACGTTTCTTTGGATACAAATAAAACATACAATGTAGAATTCGTCAGGCGATAAGTCGATAAACTAAAAGACTTTTATTCAAACATGCTACTTAAGGAGCCACGCCGGTCCTTGCTCGCATATAGTTAAGTTCGATTGTTTGTCAGCTCTCTTTAATTTCATTACTGGGTGCGGACAATCCAATGCACTAAGCTAATGTCCGTCCGTAGCAGGGGGAAGTCCAAAACGTTGTTGAACATTAGAAAAACAATTTAGGCACAAGCAAGACAATATGATCTAAGAGAGCGAATCCCTGTGTCCTATGATAATTACTTTCAATCTATTTTTAGCACGTGCAGAGACTATTTCTAACGTCAGTCCCGAGAGAAGAAAGCGTGCGAAGCATGACGTGATACGAGATGGACCAATCGGCATGCATTCCATAAATAACTGGCCGCGTGACTCCGTACTAAAATTAGATTAAAATAAATGCCTTTGTAGAGGGCCGCGTATGGAGGATTGGTTGTCTTAGCTCATATTCTCTTGGCGCAAGTATACCTTGTGACAATTTTTTTGCGTTGCTTTTTTTACGATTTCAGACAGGTTTTGCTGCAGCGATAAAGGGAAACGTATACTTCTACTTGACCAAATTGATTCCCATTTGCACAGCAAAATTTTTTAACCATACTACATGCTTGTTTATGTTCACAAAAATGCTCAGTCAATACAGTCAATATAGGAAAGCCTTTTTCGAGAGAATAACATGAACCGTGAACGCAATAAACTAAACAACAATTTATGGACTAACTAAATACCCAACTAACCTTTTAGAACTTTATCCATGATAGTATTCTTAAGATCCTTTGGTAACACAGTCTTTGGCTCATTAATGATGTTTTCCTTCGGAGTCAAGATCTCTAATTCCCTTGAATCAGCCTGCTTTCCGATAGCAACGCCTACAATCTTGATATCTTTGCGCTCCCACAGCTTTGCTGCTTCAGTCAGTTGAGAAGAAGGTAAGCCTGATGCTAAGTCCGTGATTACAACAAGCACCTTTCTTGCATTGACACGACTGCCAGATGCCGAGAACAACTTTTCGGCATCTTCGAGCATCTCGCTCAAGGAAGCACCCTTATTTTGTTTCGGAACAACAGCCAGGTACCTCAGGAGGTCTTCGCCTTTGTCGAAGCCGCCAAATTGTATCTTGATGCTTGCGGTATCTCCAAAGACAATCAAACCGTAGTTGATTTTTTCCAAGCCGTACTCCTTCACAATTTCCTCTATAGCGTCCTTCATCAATGGGAACGTCTCGTCGGCATCCAAGGAGCCTGCCGCTATAGCGAAGCCAAGGTCGAGTTCTGGTATCGGTAGCTTACCTTAAATACACAATTTATTAGGATAAATTAAGATGTTTCTGGACTAGGACAGCTTCATGAACAAGACTGAAAACATTGATAATACGTTTATGGAAAATGTGTGAATTTAATGATAGGGAGTTGAGGAACTCAACAGACGCCATAAACACAAAAGATATATAAATTATATTCATTCACATTATTGGAATCACTTTGTAATTTTTCCAGCCCTTATAAAATTTAAATGCATGCAATTTATAAAACTGGTAAAAACGGTATTTGGGATGCAATTTGTCTACTTTCTTATCCAGGAATATCTCTAAGCAAAAACATCGTCTCATCACTCTTAATATTTGCTAGGACACAAACCACCCAATTAGGAATATTGGTCCCCTCTACTATCCGTGCCCAAAATGTTTATCTACCATAAAACTGGCATTGCAATACACCGTTAAATAAATAAATTGTTTCTCCTGTACAAGGCATCAAGAGCAGCAAGCTTTAATTTCCACCGTATAAATATCCCCTGACGGTATCTTCGTTTTTAAACGTACCCTTTACGACCTTCTTTATTATCTTTTCTCCTATTTCATCGGGGTCTGCTGTGTTGTCAGTTTCGATCACCTTCCCATCTGATGGAATTTTGTCCATCTTATTAGAATCCACTTCCTTTCCGACAGCCACAGCAATCACTCGAATACCAGCTGTTTCAAGAGGTCTGACCGCTGTTCTAATGTCCTCTGGGCTTTTGGAAGATGATCTGTCAGTAATAATGACTAAAACCTGGAAACAGATAAAAGATTTATCGACAGTTTGGTAACTTAAGAGCAGTTTTCAATCGAGTCTCATGAAACGTGAGCCAAAGTGATTTGTTTTAACTAACCACTAGCAACTGTGGAAATTATATAGGCCATTCATTAATGGAAAGCAACTTATAATGAAAGTGCACTCGTATGAAAATATCGGGAAAACGGTTTAGGGCGTATTGGATGCCGTTGAAAGAGCGAAATGGCTGTTTAAATTGCCTAATGGATATCGTTATGGGCGAAATGGACATAATATTGGGAAAACTTGATGTTCTTAGGGGGTGAAGGGAATCTTAGATTGGACGACATTGACATGGTAGTGGGCATAACGGATGTGTTCTGGACGAAATGGACGTGATGGAAGGTGAAATTCACCTTCTTCCACTTCACCCGATCACCCAATTTTTGTCTTTCTTGTTGTGTACCCAGTTTCCTGCCTATTTTTGAAATGACCGTATTTACTGGCTGATAACATTTGGTTTGGGTTTGGTCTCTGGTCGGCTAAGAATATGGCACGAGATTTATAAGCCAATTGTCACAAACCAAAGCAATCGGGAAATTGCCGCAAAAAAAGGCCGTAACGTACAGTAAACTCTGTCAGTAAGAGGTTTGTACTACACTCCCGTATACCTTTGCTGCATTGGGTCTGACGAAAGGACTTTCAAACTGAAGTTGAACTTCCTCCAGTGCTTTGTCAAGAGAGGGAACGCCAGATTTTGGTGGGATATCCTTAATAGCTCTTATCAAGTCGGTGTCCGACTTGAAAATGTCTCCAAGCATTACTTCTGGTGAAGCCAAGTCACCATAGACTATGACACCGGTTTCCAGCCTTTCTGTTCCATATTTGGAGATTATAGACTCCAAGATTTCCTTCATGAAAACATGTGTGTTATTTGCAGCAAGCCCCGTTGCAGAGATTGCAAACACTAAGTTTGTTGCTGGGATTCGAAGGGTACCATCTACGACGCAAGAAAAATACAAATTTATTAACAAAAAATTAAAACACTAACTGATGTATTTTCTTGATTCATTAATACGACCTGATATTGCATACGCTATAACTGAATAATCTAAAGGCGTTTAATTGTAGTTTTTTCGCCGCCTCGTGTTAAGTTGCCCAAAAACCAAACACAGTTGGTTGTGTTGTTTTGCAGATTAAAATTGGGAAGGCAGTAAAATTAAATCGAGAAACGTGGCTTCATTCATGTCCAGGTCCATGTTTCAAACTGATCCTTCGGAAATTACGCTCTACTCTTTTGCAAAGAATTTTCTTCTCTTTCAGTTAAAATATGGCAGCTGATATGCGCAAGTTAAGCTGAACAAAAAAATAAGCTTAAAGTATCGCCGATACAGCGTTGCTCTTCAAAAAAAGGCGCGTGCGATGCCTGGTTTACTTCTTGCTTTCTGGCAATCAGAAAAGCGAGTATCACTAGCTGTAGTCGCCCAATTTGTGTGCTTTCTTCTCTTGTTAAAAGGTATTTAAAGCGCGCCGCTTTTCATTTTGGGAGTTACAGTGATCACCAGTTTGTATGGATGTCCAAGCTTGCCTCGAAAAACTAAAAATAAGATTCAGAGGTGAAAATTACGCCACCTGCCATTCGTGCGAAAAAGTGAAAGTGACAGCCTTTCGAAATTATGGCGCCTTATCGCTACTCTTTTTTCCCAGAGGTGAAAAGAGAGGGAGTACCAGCGTCTCGAACCCCAGCGCAACATTCTGACTTACCTTTGAACCCCACATTATTATCTTAAAATACTCACTGATTACTCTTTCCATGATTTCATCACCAAGGTCATCGGATTTCTCGCTTTGTATAATGTTCTCCTCTTCTGTGACCACCACAAATTCTGCAGTGTCAACCTCGTCACCCACTACAACAGCAATAATTTTCACTGCCATCTTCTCCAGGGGGTCAGTTGCTTCAAGGACGATGTCTTCGTTGGCTATAGCGTTCTTATCCGTCATGATAACCAATGCCCTATCCGTATCCTGACGTTCCTCAGCTTCAGAGAACATTTGAGCAGCAGCCTCTAAAGCTATCTTTACAGCAGAAGGGCCAACAGATGGCTGGACTGTCGTTAACGTCTCTTTGATTTTTTCAACGCCAGTGTTATTTTTAAGATGAATTACAAACGTAGAGGTGCGGCCGTAGATGAGAAGGCCGTAACGGATATTGCTGGAGTCATATTTCTGAAGCAATGAGCCGATGGCACCTGTCATCTGCTCGAATGTTTCGTCTACATCCTCACTTGTCGATGAAATGGCAAACACAAGGTCCAGCTTTGGAACGTTCAGTGGTCGATCTGAAAGATCAACCCCTTAATTTAAACTGGTGTCAAATGTACTTAAATTACCAAACGATAGAAAAACGTCCTTGCTTAATAAGACCCCTAATGCTAGTGTCGCCCGCAGGTAGGCAGTGCTAGTCCCAGCAGCTAGGCCTCTTTATATAACTTGAATTGAATTGAATTTGGAATCATACGTCAATAGAAGAACATGACAAGCAGTGAACAACCAGTAACCCTAGATTGAGTTACTGTTTTCTCAGACCAAGGTATAATTTCAAATTGTGGCAATTTCCCGCGTCAATTCAAAAGTTAATTGGATGTATATGTATACATGCGACGCAATCGGAAAAATTCCAAGTTGATTGTCTAAGATGACACCTGGTGGGAGAAGCTAAATAAAGCTGGCTAAGAAAATGAGACTCGTAAAAGAGGTATGGAGTTGCAAGCACAACATCTGCAATCGTGGTCAAAAGTTGTTAGGAAGGTTGCGGGCATCAGTTCACTTCACATCTAATTCGATCATTCTAACTATTGGCTGAAGTATTTGGAAAATACCACGCTCTTGTGGTCCCCCTCCCCCATATTCAATGTTGGAGTTCTTCAGGTAAGAAAAGTCAACATTTTTTTCCCTGGAAAACCCAACATTGATAAGGGAGAGGGGGTTATCTGTAAAATGAAGCTACCTTCCCAACACTTTTGTCTATGATTGTAGTTCCACTCAAAAACTGTGTCCCCTGTGACCCTCCACCTCCTAAATCGGGTTGACAAGGATTAACAACAACTAAGTTGACCCAAAAACTAAGTCCTCAACACTAAACCCCCAAAACGACCACTATGGCTGGATTTTACTCCATCTAACGCGAGACGATTAGACACTTCAATGGAGAATTCCTCAGCCGGTAGCGAAGGGGTTAGGTATGACAAAAAAAAAAAAAATTCCCAACCCTGTTGAAACCGGCGGTCATCGCCTGTTATGCTTTGTGTCTCTTGTCGCAGAGCAATTTCATACAACGTCAAATGAGTGCCCCAAAACAAAATGTACGGCGGCCATGTTTGTGTCAAACTAATTGAATTGGATTTGAACGTTCGGGGTGACTCGGGGATCATCGGAAAAAACCCGAGTGCTCCATTTCAGGAGTCGAACCTACGACCTTCCGAGTGTCAAGTGATCCTGTGCGTGAAGTGTTTCAAAATTTAGTTTATTGTTGAAGAGATGTTTTCTTCGATTTTGACTCGGAAATATTCGGAAAAAAATCCGAGTGCTCCATTTCAGGAGTCGAACCTACGACCTTCCGAGTGTCAAGTGATCCTGTGCGTGAAGTGTTTCAAAATTTAGTTTATTGTTGAAGAGATGTTTTCTTCGATTTTGACTCGGAAATATTCGGAAAAAAATCCGAGTGCTCATTTTCGGGATTCGAACATACCACCTTCCGATTCCTAGTTCGGATGTTCTACCACTAAGTTCTAGGACACGCTTGGGAGCTAAACCATTAAACTGGGTTTTACTGACAACTGTCCCGCTATAGTGCTGGGCCTGAAATTGTTGAGATGGTGGATTCAAGCTATATTAAGAAGCTGACAACAAATGTTACTTTATCGTAGTAAATGAAAGAACTGAACAAATTCCCACTGAAATTTTTCTTCGAAAGAGCCTTGCGGAAGCTTATAGCTCTGCCAGCTGCAAACACTTTCTCTGTACAAACATCAACGTACCTGTTAAAACCAGAACCATTATATCTTTGGAAAGATCTTTGGGGTCGATAGACTTTGGTGCAGACAAGACATCTCTTTTATCCGATGCGACAAGTTCAAGCTCCTGGTTGTCCGCTTCATCTCCGACTGCGACAGCTACGACACGGATATCCCGTTCAGCCAACTCTCTTGCCGCTGGCTGAATCTCTTTCCCTTCAAGCCCAGATTCATTGTCCACTATCACGACGAGGACTTTCTTGGAATTGGGTCTTGCGACGGATTCCTTGAACGATTCCAGGGCCGTCTCTAACGCTTTATCCAACGCTGCCTCACCGCTGATTCGATTGAACGACCTGACGAAGTTTCTTAACTGTTCCGGATCTGAAATGCCTGAATCGAAGCCAAGCAGCTGTTTGGCTTGTGACCCAAACGAAATCACACTGTAGCGAATCTTTCCCATGCCATAGTTTTCTACGATGTCGTCGACTATGTCTTTCATGAGCTTGAATGTGTTATTAGCATCAACAGCGGTTGCGCTGATAGCGAAGCAAAGATCAATTTCTGGAGGTTCTAACACAGCTGAAATTAAGCGTTTATCAAAGTTAAATGGACAGTCGATACACTAGTGTTTACGAGACCCGCTCATGACTTTATTCTACATAACGACGGGCAACTTAAAGTTGTGAGGGAGTTAACGCAACGTCGAAGGCTATTGCAAATGTTCAAACCGTCTGCCAAGTCTTTAAGCTCTAAAATTACATTAGGTTGTTTTACTTCTTCTGTGCGACGCAGCAAAGAAATTTACC
>NC_090871.1:61550709-61568209 GCF_036669935.1 Montipora foliosa | reverse complement strand
ACGGGGACAACCAGAATCCCAGAGTCCTCTAACGGCTTCCCAGCATTCTTTACGTTTTCCTCGCTCGCTCCAGATCTCTTGTCCGAGATGACGACAAGGACATGGGCAGCATTCTCGCGAACCCCGCTGTCTTCAAATGCTTCCTTTGCTGCTGTTAATGCTGCTGGAAGATTTGAGCCACCCTTTACTGGTAGAAGAGCTTCGATAGCGGCCCTT
Organism: Montipora foliosa; assembly: GCF_036669935.1. Lineage (NCBI taxonomy): Eukaryota > Metazoa > Cnidaria > Anthozoa > Scleractinia > Acroporidae > Montipora > Montipora foliosa. The sequence goes on along the minus strand of NC_090871.1, from coordinate 61,567,993 downwards.
AAGTCCTCAAGGCTGGAGTATTTCTCGCTAAATTTTACCTCGATGTTGGCTGTGTCCGAGTACAGGATAAAACTATATCGCATACTACCCGTGCCATACTTTTCAGCCATGAGATCAATAGTGTCTTTCATTAGCTTAAATGTTGTGTTGGCCGACATTCCCGTGGCACTGAGGGCAAAAGCGATGTCGATAGCAGCGAACTTGGCTGAAAATACAAGAAAGAATATATCACAGTAACTTCCACAAATTGTCCCAAAAAAGCATGAATAATTTATAACGATGGTACCCAAGGCAAACACAGATAAATGTACCAAAATTGTATCATGGCGTTTGGTTCGTGATTGAGGTTTCCAAACGTAAAAAAAAAGTTGGTAAACTCAAATGTATCGACGACGCTATAAAGATGTGGGCAAACTGTAGGCGACAAATGCTCGCCGACTTTTCCTCGTGTTGGCAAACTTGTATCTGACGATGAGATCGTGTCGTTTTTAAAATAGCAAAGTCGGCGTTCTCTTCACGTCATTCACAAGACAAAGGAGAAAGATCATGTTTAAAATAACGTCTACAGCAAAGGTCAGACTAACAGTTGCGTTTTGCAGCGGGACGTAAAACCAATTAAAATAAATAAGCCAAGAAATTATTAGCTAGCCTGCAAACAGTGTTCTCGTACAGGAATACTAAAATAGCGAGCGCACGAAACCATCGCTACACCCAATAGATCACGCTAACACGAACGTAGAAGCTGAGGACGAGAGAACTTTATTACAACTTGACGCGGGGCAATTTTTTTTGGCCTGCCAGCTATCGAAAACTTTGTCGGAAGACAAACAAAAAATGCCTCATGTCAAGCTGAAGCCTACCATTTCCCGTTTCATATACAGAAGGTGTCGAAGCAAACAGTGCGATTTTGATAACTTAGTTAAGGCGCGATGGACGACAACTAAGTTGTCACGGCGCAATGGCCGACAACTCTAGCCTCTCTGTTTGGATTAATTGAGCGCGCAAAATGTGAAAGAAAAACAGTGTCACATATTCCTTTGTGCCACCCCAACGACTTACGCCTAACAACATGTTCCATAATTTGTTGTCCTAATGATTGTGGTTCTTCATTCCTTGGCGCCTCGATGACGAATCGTTCAGGATTTGTCAAGACCAGCTCTGATGGACTAGCTCTAGTTCCAACAGCTACAGGTACCACTTTGACTCCTCTGTTGTGCAAAGGTTCAGAGGCCTTTTCGATATCAGATGAACTCAGTCCTGATCCTTTGTCCGTGATAACAACCAAAACCTTTGAAACAATTTCAACGTGAGTAACAATACTCAAGACGTTGGTCTCGGTAAACACATTCAAGAACTTAAGCAACGACAACAGCGACGGTAAAGAGAACGTCACAAATTTGCATATTTAGTGGAAAAAAAACAATAGCTTTGCGCGCACTGCACGTGCGTTTTTCACTTTTGTCCATTATTTTGCCGTCGTCTGCAAACAACACCGAAATAGCCAAAAAGGTGGAAGTTTAATGAAGGACGTCAGCACTTGAGGATAAAATTGCATTTTCTCCCCTAAATTACGAGACGTTCCGACAAGTGTCATATTTGAGGAATTACCACACCCTTGTCATAGTACAACGTTTGAAATAGTCACGAAGTGATTACAAATAACGCGAATTTATAGTCGTTCTCGTTTGCCGTTGCCGTCGCCGTCGTCGTTGCTTACCTTCCCTAATTATTAGAGAGCTTTAGATTCTAGGACGAGAACGACTACGAGTACGAGATTTTCTCATAGAACAACAGTGAGCGCGCGCAAAACAGCGTCATTTTGGCGGGAAAACCGTGATACCGGCGTCATTTTAGTACGAGGTTTAACAACAATGTCATCGCGTCAAAACAAGTCAACAACAGGGTAGCAGTTTTGGCATTTTTCAGTCAGCAAAAAGGCTCAGTTCTCGTCCTCGTCCTAGAATCTAAAGGTCTGTATTAGCATGCAGCATCCTGCAATCATCATAGAACCGAAGCACAAAGGGTTGTGAGAAATCGGTGGCGTAAGCGAAAAATATTACGGAAACAATGTTTCGCGACGAAGTTCCCTCGTTTGCAGGCTTCGTGCGTTGTGGACTATTTCTAAATTGAATTCCGTACTCTCTTATGATTACTATATAGGCCGCCCCTCTTCTCCTCAGAAGGAAATATTGGTAGTCACAGAATTTCAAGTTGTACCTTTCTAGCGTCTGGCCTGGCGCCCGCAGATTCAAATACTTTGGTCGCCTCGTCAATAGCTTTCTTCAAATCAGAACCACCAGTCTTCCGCGCAAGCCGCTGGACAGATTTTATCAACGCATTCGGAGTGGTCACTTCCTTGTCGAAGTTGATTTCTGTCGAGACATCGACTCCAAACACGATGACCGAATAACGCAGCCTGCTTGTTCCGTATTTGCCGATTATCCAGCTTATGGTATCTTTATTAAACTAAAGGTTTGAATGTAGTTGACGGAGTCTGCGCTTACAGCGAAGGCAACGTCTACTTCTGTTTCGACTGTTGGTGGATCTGAAATGTAAAAATAGACACTCTACAGCGAATCAGTGGAAAGCAATTTCAGTGTATTGATGGAAAGCGGCGACGCACGAACTAACGTTCCATACAGCTGCTTGCATTTTGAGGGTCAAATTAAGAATTTTATCCGCAGCCGCATTAATAATTGTCACGCAATCGCTCCGCTCCTGTTTTCCCTATTTCTCTGTCACGTAACACAAAGCTCCACTTGCTGCGTGACAATGCGTGTGATATAGAGGGTGTAGCAAGTAAAGGAAAGTCATAGTGTGGATTTGGATGCTTAACCAACCTGTACGAATCAGTTTTACTATTTCAGCTGATAACTGGTTTGGGTCTTCATCAATTGGCGCATCAATGATGTTGCCTGTATGCGGCGTGACATAAGCCAGCTCGGTAATATCCGAGTCGTCTCCAATCGAAACAGCAATAATCTCAACATCTTTGTTCTCCAGCTGACTCGCTCCAGTCCTCAGTACACTCTCTTCTATTCCCGAACTCCTGTCCGTCAATATTACAAGGACCTTTTTGGCACTTTTTCTCACACCACCGCCTTGAAATAGACTTTTGGTGGTTTCAAGTGCCTGTTCAAGGACTGGAGAGGTTTGGCTGCCTGCAAGTAAATGAATGCCCGATAAATGAAGTATAAGACTGAATCAAAATGAAATCAAAGACATTTTCTGTGGCTAAGAATGCAAGTAATACGCCGAGTTCGATATATCAATATTTAGGCATGGCTACAAGGCTTTATGGTCAAATTTCACGGCTCAGTTCTGTTTTCTTCGTCTCACAAGTCTCAAGGGAGATTTCGAAACAAACCAATATTCAAATTTAAGCATGCAGCCTCGTAGCCATGTGAGAATATTGATAGATCACACGTGGCCTATTGCTTGAGTCTAAGCATTTGCCTGAGCCTCCATCTTCTATACCAGTCCTCTGAGTCAACCTTGAATCACATTGCGGGTATTTTCACAATAGCCAATCATACGAGACTTATTACGTCACAATACAGCACTCCCGAACACGAAGTTACCCTCGAAATGATGACAAGATATAGCAGTTCTAAAAATAAAAAGATATGGGAGAGGGTTGATTCAAAGGTATAATACGTAAGGAGGCTCCAGGCAATGGTCTTCTGTTGCTGTCTGTTTTCTATTTCATGCACGCAGGACGTTTAAACTAATGCTTAGCGATAGCGATATCGTCGTGAATTCAATCTAACGCGTCGCAATGGCAGTATCGCCCGTCTGCAAATCAAGTACCTCTTGGTTTGGGGAGGGAGTCAATGTACTCCTTAACGTCTTCCTTCGTGAGCGCCTTATCTGAAAATTCCGCCGTCGCTAGTGCCTGAGTACCATAGATAACCACAGTGTAGTGGACTTTGGAGGTGCCATAGTTGTCAACAATGGATTTGACGGTGTCTTTCATGAGCTCAAATGACTGGTTTGAAGCCCAGATACAGAACACATTGCAAAAAACAAGGTCTACTTCTTCAATTGGTAGTAGTACAGCTGAAACATACAAGAAATAATGACTGTTTTAATAAATGAAGATTGACAGGAGCAGTGGACGTCCAGGAGATTCCAGTGAAAGCCGGTTGGCCAACTCTTGGTCAGACAAACGCTAACACGAATGTTGATCCCCGTGGCTCAACCGCGAGTACTCGTGGGAATGTACCCGTCGAACTGACAAGCGTTAGAAATAGAAAGGAATTACGAAGGGGAAGCCAGCTAAACTCAAGAAAAACAAGCGAAACGCCACCGCTCTTAATCATAAGGGAGCTTAAGCATTAACGAAAAGCGGCGGCCATGAGAAACCGTCGTCTAAAAATATAGCCTCGAGTTATTGTAATCATTTCGGGACCATTCAAAGTCGTTCGTCATCTAAATTGTACAGAAACTATCCGGGAAATAAATTGTCAAAGCTATGAACCACGTGATAGTTTGGAGAAAAAAATTGAGAACATGAAAATTCATTGCCGTCTGTGGCAACAGCCTCCACTTGACGTCAAATTTCGTCATTTCATATCCTTCTCAGGAAAGGAACGGCAAGGTAATGAACAATAGGGCCGTTTATACGAGAGAAAATAAGCCGCGGTTAACTCTGGCCGCGGCTTACGTAAGCTGCGAAAGGAACTATTTATACGAGTATAAACTCCCCGGCCAGGATAAGCCGCGGCTTGAGAAAGCCGTGAACGTAGATTTTGTACCATTTATACGGGGTGTTCGCGTCTTATGTAAGCCGCGACCAGAGTAAGCCGCGGCTTATTTTCTCTCGTATAAACGGCCCTATTAGATTGAACGCACGTTTAGAGAGGGGAGGACTATTGTTTATAATCATAAACCGGTTACTTTTTTTGCTGTTCGCGTTCTCGTGGACATCATAGTTGCTCACGATAAACGAGTTGAACCGTATTAATTTGCCTTAAAATAATCACATCATAACGGCAGGGCAACAACCTTTCTGGAAATGCTATTTTCAGCATTCTTCTCAAGATATTCTTTCAAAAATAAAAATAAAAAGTCACCTACGAAATTTTTACATTTCAGGGCTCGAAATAACGGCCGGTCAACGGACAATGTCCGAACTGATTTGGGAGTTGACCGCTCAACCTTTCGTCTTGCCGGTCATGTTGACCGGTCACATCTGATCGTTTTGAAAATGAAATAAATTAAGATTTCCATGTTGTTGAGTTCTTTCAGTTGTAGAAAGTCGCTGTGTATTGTCATTTGCGGAACTTTGATCTGAAATCATGGGTGAAATGCAACAAGAACCGTTGTTGACAATGAGTGCTTTAAATAAGCTCTAAGCAACAACTTTTTTGGAAATATATAACGCCACTTTTGGTTCATGGGCCCCTGTTTTAAGAGTTATTTATTTAATATAATTTGACAGTCCAGAAACGGTACGTGACCGAGCTAAAATGAATTTGGCCGGTCATCGTGTCCGGAGACTCTCCGGAAATTATTTCCAGCCCTGCATTTACGCATCAAATTAAAAGGGGGGGCTAAGCCCCTCCGTCCCTCTTGCTCGCCGTCTTATCACCGCCTCCATTGTCCAATCCCTCGGATCCTTTCAATACGAGTGCACAATGCGATTCATGGTAGTTTGCCTACACGCGTCATGTGTCAAAAGGTGGCTCCTTAACATGATTCCCTAGAAGTGGAACTTTTCACAGAAAAGTTCAAAATATTTAGTTTTTCAACTTGAAATTACGCCGATCAGGTCAAGCCAGATGATTCAACGTACACCAACAGGAATATTGTCCACGGTTGCTTGCTTGGAAACTCTCGATATGAAGCGCTCTTGACTGGACAACCCGACCCCAACTCCAACCCCCCCCCCCCTCCCCCTGCTCTAAGATCTTATCAGCGCTAAACGTCTTGCAATCAAAGAAAGGAATCACTGTTAAGATGCAAAAATTGGTTCGACTTTTTCGGAGCACTCGGATTTTCTCCGAGCTTTCCCGAGTCATGCCGATTATCAATCATGAGCTTACGTTGAAACGCTTTTTCCATGATTCTCTCTCCCAATTCAGCTGGGTCCACATCTTTTGGAGCTTTGAGAACGTCGCCTTTCCTCTGGGTCATTGTCTCAAGCTGTGCAGCATCCGGGGATTTTCCAACACCCACAGCAATGACATGAATGGCTTTCTCCTCTAATGGTTTTGCCGCTGACCTGATTTCTTCTGCAGACGAAGCTGAGCGGTCATCAGTAATCACCACGACAACCTGAGAAAATTAATTGCAAAATTCAATTATGATCCACGACAGTTAAAAGCCCACAAAGACGGCAAACTCTAACTGATTAGGGAATCTTTGCTGACGTGATTGTTTTTCATTTTTTTCATGAACGTAAGAGTTTGCTCACAGAATGCCTCATGCTGTTTACAATTTGACTTCAAAAAGTAACAGAACTTGTTAAACTTAGTTAAATCTCCAGTTTTAAGCCTTTTAGCTGTCATAACAAGACAGTTATTAGTCCAACTAATAAGAGTAGTTTGATGTTCAAAACCTGATAAATTCACATTCTTTGTAAAATTTCGCATTTTCAAAGCATCATTTGCTCAGAGAGTATCTGGTATACTTTCAATATTTAGTACTTTATTCTCCACTGACTGATGAGAAAACGATAACCTTGTGCTAACGAGGCAAAAAAATGTAAACAAAAGATACCCTTATACAGGCCTATGCGCTTCAAAGATAACACACCAAACTGGCCTCATTTTTGTGCAAGAAACGCCCACCCAACAGTAACGGAATTTTCGTGCCCTACGATTTGCGTTCCTTGTGTGGTTTCTTTAACATCCACAGAAACAACAATTGAATGACTGTTTCGTTGTAAAACGAAGCCTTCGGTTTATAGGTCCTTTCCCATTGCCCTAGAAACGACATACCTTCAATGCAGTAGGTCTGACACCTTCGTCCGTCAAAAACATTCTTTGCCGATTCCAACACTTCAACAAAATCCGGTGGTCCTGTACTTTCCGGTAAACCTTGCACCAACCCCTTGAGCTCCTCAGGAGAGTGGTCCTTTGCTGTAAACCTCTGGACAACGGTGGGATCAGCGCCAAAGGTGATAATGCCGTATCTTATGACATAAAACGAAATACTAACATCGACAACCGCTACGTCAACTGAAAACATCACTTCAAAATGTAACCTCGCGCTATCGCAAGTCTTGACGCGAACTTCTTGTTGTACGAAGTGAAGAAGTATCCTACAACTCGATCAATACTTTTGAAGTAAACTACAGAAAACTGATTCTCTGTTGTATGTTTACATTATCGTCAAACCTAATTTCACGTTATGTTTAGCAAAGAACTGTAAAGAAATGTACCAAATGCGTACCACACGTGCAGTCCAATCGTTCTATTTTCGACGCAAGTGCAGCCTTGTAGTTTTCCTCTTTAAACTAATAAAGTTATTGGTTAATGGCGCGTCCATCGCAATAACCATCATCGGTGCTTAAATTCTCTAATAAAAGTCACATTAGATACTCATTGACCAATTTTCATTAGATCTCTAGTGTTACCATGACAAATGCTTATAGAGCACGTAAATGATGATGTTTTCGGTAGATACCTCGTAGAAAACAATAAAGTGGACTTCCTCGTAAGCGACTACCTAACTTTGGGATACAGCCAGTACGTTATTGATTTATGCTGTTCTTCGGCTAAGTTAATTTTCATCAATTTAAGCCCGCATTTATCTAAAATTTCGTCTGCACACTGTAAATAGTAAGGACTACTTGTCTCCTTCTCGACTTTTCCTTCCTTTCTTAACCAATTGCAGAAGTCCTTATAAAGGCAGCAATGCTCCTCACCAGGCGCCCATCACCCGGAGCGTGCAACTTAACTATACTTGTGCAACGGCGTTTTCACAAGTAAGGTTATTTTTAGATTGCATTTCCCGCTAATGAGACTCCCACAGGAGCCAGATGACCAATTACAAGAAATTAAGCTGACGTCATAGGGTCACCGAACCGTAACTGACTTTGTTTTTTGACCTAATTCGCGGGAAGGGCTAGTCTAAAAATATACACCTACTTGTGAAAACGCCGTTTCACATACGCTGTATGGAAGTTGCACGCTCCAGGATGGGCTCCTGTCTCACTTATTTTAAGACCCTGTCTGTTGGTTCGGCTGAACTCACAACACAAAACGGCAGTCTTCTCATCGTCAAAGAGGGGAAGAGATTCGCGCAAAAATATAACAGCGTATGGCAGCAGCAAAAGCGGAGAGTTTCATAAACACATTAAGTGTGTTAATAACTTTTTGCTCATACCTGATACTTCCCACGCCATAGATGTTTATGACATACATTAGAGTGTCCTTCATGGTGCGGAGGGTTTCTGCGGCTTCGATTGAGGTGGCACTAACGGCAAATATGACATCCACATCTGGTGCAGAAGGTTACTGAAATGACACAAAGGCAATGGCGAGAGTCAAAATCAATTTCCTGATTGCGAGTTGTACATCGTCACGCTGCGTGGCGGGCCCACAGAATCTCGCGCCACACTCCCAGCCAATCAGAGGTTAAAGCCAAACGAATTCTGACTTTCCTGCCGTTGGGTGTTTTCCCGCGCTTGCATGGCGCCAGTTGAATGTATTTGATTTGCTTTGCGATTGGCTAATTTGACTGACGTTGTGATTCGCTCAAGTTATAACCTTGTAAGGCAAGGTTTGGTCATAGTTCATAAAGATGGACTGGTTATGAAAACTATGGAAACTTCAAAAGCGAGACCAGTCATATCGCGCTTCATGTAAACTTGACCTTGACCATAGACCTTATTCATAAATGGCGGCGGTCACATTTATAATTCTTTTGTCCACGTGAAAATTAGCCTACCAAGCCTCATTTTAGAGCAAGAATTCTTTTCAATTCACTGTATGGTATCGAGGCTTGGTAGGCTAATTTGCACTTCGACAATAGAATTATAAATTGGCCGCCATTTATGAATAAGGTCTATGCACAATCTTTTGTCCTCGCTTTGCAACTGAGTTCTGAATAAATTAATCGAGACTTTTGATTGGCTGTGTTTTAGAAAAAAAGGTGTCGAGTTTCATAACCATCTCCCTATATAAACTATGGTTTGGTGAAACCATCGCTACAATCATCAAGATCTTCACTCCCTGCTAACAAAAAGATACCTAAACAATATCCGAAGACAACATCTTAGATACGATGTTAAAATCTAAAAAAAAGTTAAAACTCCGCGGATATACTTTGAAGCTTGTTACATTTATGTTTTCCATTCTATGCAATCTCGCTCACAAAATGATCGGGGAAATCCTATATTTTAAGAAGTAAGTGAGTACACAAAGGTGAACTTTCATTTCCTTTGTTAGTCGTTCCAAGGACAGACTGGATACTTCAGTTACCTTTTAAAAGTCTAATAGGCAAAGGAGGCGAATTATCACGAATACGTTGCAAAAATTGAAAGTGCTACTACGATCAAAAATCACTCCCTTTTTTTCCAGATTTTGAAAGCGTGATTACTCAACACTTGACTGGCAAAATTTTGAGCTTGGATTTTATCCAAAGGCTGTTTACTTTGAGTGTATAAGTTTTGGATTTCACGGTCCGCCATTACTCACGTTCCAAACTGACCGATTGGACCTCAGAGGGTTGGATCTATGGAAAAGTGACGTCATTTACTCATTAGCTTAAAATTTCAGCGTGTAAACACCGCTTATGATATACATGTGTGCAAAATACGAGTTTAAGAGTCTGAAGGCCCGAAACGCCCGTGCGCATACACACGGATTGCATTCTTAAACTATTGAGTCTTTGACGTCATTTTCTCCTCGATCCAGGTCTCTCAAGATTTTAAAAATAGTAATGGCGGACTTTGAAACGGGAAAATGCTAGTTAAAATAAACAGGTGTCTTTTTTGAAATCAAGGCTTAAGACTTGGGTCACTTAACTTTTAGTTAACCTAGTTTTGAAATTCAAAGAAAAAGAAAAATGGATTTTTTGTCATAGCAGCACTTTGACTAACAATTTTATGAGAGGTTAAGTCATCCTAACATTGCAAATAATCACCATGAAGCATCGTAACACACTCAAAACTTCAAAATTTAGGACTTTCAAGACTTTCCTTCATAAATCGTTCTCTGCCAAGTTATCTGGTTCGAAGTCACGTTGGTGCCTCAATTCAGATTTGTTTTCATCTTTCGGTGCTGTTTCAAGTTCGTTTGCAATCAGCTCCTGTACCAACAGCAACTGGGATCCACCTTTATCCTCTCTTCACCGCAAAAAACCGTTCGCGGCGTCTTTTCCCTTCTGATGGTACGGTGAGTACAGATTGTGAAACACCCGAATCTTTTGTCCAGTATCACGATACGACACTGGTTTTTCGCTCCTGGCCAGAGTGGTCCTGGTTTGCCACTCAAAGAATGATTTAATGGACTCTGGTTTAGAGCCTTTCCGAATACGAGCAGGTTGCCAGCTGTTTAAGCGTCCGGTAATTTAAGAAAAAGACAATTATAAGAAAAGCGTCCATTTCAGGGTGTACACAGGAAGGGGGTTGCTGTGGGAAAACAACCATCATAATGAATGTTAACAATGCGGAGGGTATGTCAGTAAAATGTGAAGAAGGTGGATCTAGGGTAGTTAGGTCCAGGTCCAACGGTTTACAGAATAAATCGAAAAATAAGGAGACATATTTCCGGTCCAGGTGAATCCTTGGCAAATAAAAATCCCCTGAGGGTGGACTTGTTGTTGTCTGCCCTATAATAGTATGGGAATGACGCGGATTGGATCCTTAAGGCTTTCGCTTGAGAACCTGTACAAAACACTTAAGACCAAATTTCTGCATTTATACTGAACAGGGAATAACTTATACTATTATTCATATACGACTAATACGGAATTACCAAGGCCACGAGCTGGTTACTGATAATAAGATCTTGTGAATCCACAACAAGTGACACTTTGCACTCCAATACCCTAAAATCAAAAATGACCGGTTGTCTCATACGTAATGTTACAACCAACTTGGTCGTACACCACATACCAGCAGCAATTCCGTAGTTACGTACGGATCAATACGATATACCAAATAAACCAGGTGTTGCCCCACTGCGGAAATACCAACACTCTGGTATCAATGCTAATACCAGCACTAAATACCAAGACCGGTCAATACCAAGTTCTTAGTCTAAAGAGGACATGCTGTGACAGCGCCGAGTCACGAATCTCGACCCACGCAATGTCTAACCTGTGGGACTTCTTGGGACTGATTCCAAGAAGCTGATCATGTCTTCTTTGGAAATTGCGTCACGATGAAAGTCACGGGCGCGGTCGGCATCAGAACCAAACGCTAGCCATGCGTAGTGGATCTGTTCTGTTCCATACTGCTTGACGATGTACTTGGTGGTATCCTTGATCCGACTGAATGTTTCATCTGCGTCCGTAGCCGTTGCGCTGACAGCAAAAGCAAGATCGAGTCTCTGGTACTGGCGACTTTTCTACAGGAGAAAAATTCAAATCATTTGAGCTCAGCGTTGTAAGCGGTTTTGAAGGCTGTGTTCGAAATACGCCTTCAATGGAGCAGTTAAGAGCCAGAAAGGTTTTGATTTCATTTCGATGGGGAGGTGAAATGCCATGGGAACGAAAGTAATCCGGCATCCCGTTCGATCATAATACTTAGTCAATACTTTTTAAAATGATCGCCATCGCTTGATGTTTCTTTATATCCTTAAAGAAGAAAAAGCAATTAAATAAAACGAAAACAATATAGTTGCCTGATCATCAACAAATCTCTTCATGCCGGTGAATATCGTAGCATAAACCGAATACTTAACAATTAGACCGTGGCCCTTAAGGGCGAAGGGTATTAATTGTTTTAGTATCACCCAACTAGTCGGACAGAAAAGGCAATAATAAAGTTAGCAAGTGCAAATTAAAGACATAATTATTTGGGAATAAAACGAAAGAAAGCGTAACGCTTTTCGCTACTCGAGGACTATTAATAATAGTCCTCTAGTGGCGTAGCCAATCAAAATGCAGGATTTGCATTAGTCCACTAGTTGGCTGATACTAAAAGAGGATATTTGCACATCCTTTAGTAGGTAATCAAGACATTTAAATCTACCTCGGATCTTGTCCATGATCTTCTCTCCAACCTCATTTGCCTTGTCATCCTTCCCAGTCTCTATCACGTTTTTCTTATCACGCGTGGTGGGCCCCAGTTCTAGAGGATCGGCCTCTTCCCGACCGCAATTGCGATCACTTTAATGTCGTGTTCATCGAGAGGCTTGGTAGCCGCTTTGACGTCATCCTCACACGTGACCCGACTTAAGGTCCGCCATTATGACAAGGACATGAGCATCGTTGAAAATAGTTAAAAGAAAGCGCAGTAGATGAGCTCGTTTTCGCGATCAATGGAAGCAGTTAGTTGTTGTCTTTACAGTAAATGACGACAAGAGAATACCGAAGCAAAAAAAAGCCATGAGAGGATATTTGAGAATCTCAGTTCTTTTTGGTTGCGCCACATGGTGCGACAGGTTATTTTCAAGTGAATAAAATAAGTGTAGATATAGTTCAAGTGCAGGTTTATAGGCGAAAGAATAGAAGTGATCCTGAGACGCGGAAGAATTTTAAGGAGCGGTGTTTTCAATTTAGATAGTGAAATCGGAAAGAGGTTAATTTTGCGCAATTGATGAATGGTTGGCGCAAATGTACTTAAACTCAGTGAGTGTGGTTCAAAGTTCTAGGGAGCGCAAAACCAGATTTTTCAACCAATATCGGAGAAAGTGAGTGAAATCAGAAACACACAGTTGTGACTACGTGCACATTTTCCAGCGCTTTGTGTGTGTGTTTGGTACGTGTAATTACTTCGAGTTTTGTTTGGTTTACTGGATTGTGTCCGTCCTTGTCCTTGATTGGGAGAGAATTGAATTAGCTTTGGATTTTGGGTTTTATAAAGCGGACACTCGATTGTAAAACTCTCTCTAACTGCGCGGCAGAGTGGTATTTTAAAGAAGGCAAAGATATTAGTCACCTTATATAGACACTTTGAAAAATCAGGCGGCTTCCACGGTATCTTCAGAACCCGTGAACCTCGGCCGCTGCCAAGCTCCGAGAGGTTTTGGGGAAGTCTCGAGTCCCTCGAACGAACTGAGGCCTCTAAAATTAAAGACCGTTGAGAGAAGACTTTGCCTGAGGAAGCGCGCCGTTGTGTTCTGCTCTCTGATAAACGTTTGATTTACAGTCTAGGCTTTTCCGCACTCAGGGATGATAGATGAGCCCGCCGATTACAAGGTGAGATGGCTTTTTCTATCCGCCTGATCAAAGTTAGTAGTATCTAAGTGACCTTGTGTCGGTTAAGAAGGTCTCCTGCTGCACGCAGTCCACTCAAACAGTTATCAACGCACTTCATTCAACGCCTTCGTTTGCCAGATCTGGGTGTCCCACAGAGAGGAATGGGTGTGGGGGTCCCAGCCACAGGCAAGAAATAAGGCGCCCGAAGAACAAAGAGAAACACCGCTACTCCCTACCTGCAGCCTTAACGCTGCTCAAGGGAAGGTAGAAGTCTGGATTGAAGTTGAGATTTTTTCGTTGTTACGCCCGGGTATCGCCCTATACAACAACCCTTGTAGTAATATATTTTCATTCCCATAAGTTTCCCCACCACCCCCGATACGATGTAGGAGAATCGTGGTCTTCTTCATCACGCTTAAAAGGTTTCGTTGTGGAACACACACTTGCAGCGCTAAGCGCGACATAGAGGATCAAATCTCTGCCGAATGGGAGGCCGAAACTAAAAGAACACAAAAGGAACATAGCTTAACCACAGAGAGTTGCTAAGTGCAGGCACTCCGCAGAGCTTTCAAGAATGGCAGGTCAGTTCTCAGAGGAGAAATGTTCCAATGAATGGAAAACTCTATGAGCCTCACACGCAACATGTAGGTATAAGAAACCTGTCCCAAAACAGAAAAAAATGAAAAGAGGGGGGAAAAAATAAAACGGGCTATACCGCAACCCAAAATATCACTTTTCTTGCTCCAGACGCCACCAATCCAATTACGCCTTTTAAAATTTAAATAAAGTTCAAATAAAATGAACCTCGGCCCTGTGCCTTTTGTTGAGAAGCAGGAGAAAAACGGCTTACAAGGGTAATAAAAACACTTTATCGGACGGCAAAAAGTTGAAGAAACCACAAGACATCAACCCACATATAACGTCGAGACTAGAAATCCATTCAGGACCACTTGGGTGCAAGATGAGTTCTTCCCCTCACCGCTCGCACCCCGAGTGACAGAACCAAAAAAATACACAAAACTGCCTTTCATCGAGCTCCCAAACTGGCGTATTGACACTGCCAACGTTAATCAATAGCAAGCTAGGCGGCCCGGGCAAGGGACCTACTTCGTCAGGAAAATGAATCCAATAATTATGCTAAAGTGAGGTCACAACATGTTCAGTTGCCCGTTAGACTTGAAAGGTTCCGAAACTAAACGAAGGAGTCATTTAAACACATGATCACAGCAAAAGTGATATTCGTTACTGTACCTGATATAAATTCACTTCACCAACTGATCATACTCACATCGCCACTTTCATCTGATTTTGTTCCATCCGGTGGTGACGTAACACGTTTTTCCGGTCCGAGGAACCAAAGATTTTCCAGTTCCCCAGCAGTCCCGCATCATCCACCTGTATGCCAACGGGGAATCACCGCATATCCCACCATCTTCCAGAGATTCTTGGCAGCTTGGCGAACATCTTCCGATCTTGATCCAGACTTATTGTCCGTGATGACAACTGGAGGACCTGGGAAAGAAGGAGAGACTGGTAGAATGCGCAGTGTTCAGATACTTACACCTTCGCAAAGTGTATCACGCTTCACTTCCATCGAATGCAGCCCCTACGTACCTTTAATAGGGAGAAAAGGAAAAGGGTTTTCAGCTCGAGCGCGTGCACGATAAGCCACACCACGCCAATTCTAAAGCTGCTTGCTGTCAGGGCTCATGATTCAAAATAGTTCGCCGGGAAAATAAACCAACAATACCGCTGAATTTCTCTCACCTTTGTTGTAATTCTTATATTACATGAGAATAATAAATATACATCTCTTATGCACGAAACCTTTCACAAACGGTTGAAAACCGTCACTTAAAATCCGTTTGTGTTGTTAGTATGTAGCTCCACTCGCGCGCGGAATTTATGTGCTCGTAGTGCCACCTTTCTTGTGCCAACAAATTTTTATGTTGTCAAAAAGTAGGGACCCGTCGCTTTCTATCTTTTTGCAAACATGGAAATTTTGTTGGCGCAAGGTTGGGGATGGTAATACGCGCAACAAAAAACATTCTCAACTTGCAACGACACATTGCTGCTGCGGACAAAGTTGACACGAAAAATGTTTTGCCCGTGTAACTCGGGCTCTTTAACGCGCGAGACTCGAATGAGCGGGGTTCACGCATGCGTTAAATGCTGATCTTGTAACCACCCCTCGATCTTTTCGTGTGATTTTGCATCTTCACTCGTTAATTTAATATCTCTGCTTCTCTGCTTTTAATTTTTGGTATGTTAACTTGTATTAATTTAAAATGTTGTATCTTCGAGAAATTTTAAAAAAATCTGTAGGTGAAAAAACACTAAAAATTAGGACATTTCAAAAGAAATGATTCTTCTGAAAAAATTGTGCCTACAGCATTTTGAAAATTTTATATATTTTGGAAGATTATTCTCTAAAAATTATCTGGAAACGCTGTTATAGGGGAGACAAGATTGCACCCTGCCGTTTGTTTTCCAAAAAAAGACAATATAGTTATTGATTTTAAGGCCTTTCAAGAGGAAAGCAATATGCCTGTCATATTGTTGCAGCGCATGGTAAAACGGTTATTTTAAAGGAGGACAAGTGTCGATGCAAGAATTTCTATCGATGGGTACTTTATCACTCAGCCTGGCCAAAATTTCGCCTTGATATGACTTACCCTCACCATATCTAAGAAACAAGAATATGTTTATTTGTAGTGAAAACAAAAGGAGCAAACAGAAACTATTTCGAGCCTCCTTAAATGGCACCGGTGACTGGGCACTCAACCCAAAACTTCCATGATTGGACAAAATCCACCTATTTCCCACGAATGGTGACGTTTTAGTGCCATTAATACAATCTCGAGCATCATGACTTCATGACTTCAATTTCCACCCTGTGTCACAGAATTTTCACTTTCCCTGGGTTAACTCATTTCCTTTCCTCAGTGCTCACGCACTAAGAATTGGGATTAGATTTTAAGCGGTCAAATTGAGCAAACCTGGTTTATAGTCACTAATTTTGATGTGAAATACTCAGTGCAAGACTTGACAATTTTGAAAAGTCTTTTTCACTAGACCCGTATGTCATAAATGACGAATGCGCGTAGTACAGAGGAGTATAATTATTCTTTTGTCTTTATGCTAATCAACCTCGCTAGCCTCGTTAGCCACGAAAACAAATCCAAAACGAACTTTTTTCTCACAAAGTGAGGGGCTCGTGAGGAATGAATGGCACAAAGATAACAGAGTGAGAATTTTTGCCCGTGCCATTTATGTGAAAAACAGTCTATTGCCGTCCAGGATAAGGGGCAGTGAAACGTTTTGGGTCCATTTCACAAAACCCTTCTCCATGAACTCTGTCGGGAGTGTTAACAAAGAAACCCGATAAAACTGTTGGCCAAAAGACAAGTAGGACCACATGAGTTGCTCCAGATCTTGTGGGTTTCAAAGGGAGGGCGTAATCGTGCGTCGAAAGGCCGCTCGAAAACAGTGAAAGCAGCCTCAACACGCGAGGGAAAACTTGTTCCGAGGCCTGGAACAATTGGAGGCAGATCCAATGTTTAAGGGACGCACCCTTTCGAGCTGATGGCGTCTACTTCCATCGGAACAGTTTTCTCAGCTTCGTCGACAAGCTTTGTCCAATCTCAGCACGGAAAGAACGGAGCCCTGGCTCCCTTGCTTGATCCGAGATTCAGCGCCCTTTTGAGGAAGAAGCATCGGAAATTCCGACGGTGACTTTGAAAGTCAAACCAAACTTTTGATGTCTGGGCCATAAACCTATTAGGCGCGAAACTTAATCTTTGACATGCCGTACATGTCAGCGTAAGGCTGCGATAGTGTCTCTCATCAGTTTAATGTTTCTATCAGCACCTGCGGCAGTGGCGCTCAAGGCCAAAGGCCAGATCCACCGTGGGAACGTCGGGGGAATTGCTGTCGAGAAAAGAGGGACACCATTTTCTTAATAAGA